>NW_024735503.1:4380383-4432883 GCF_018991925.1 Homarus americanus | reverse complement strand
AACTTTGCTAAGGGCAAACTAAGCTCTTCCTTACATTCCTTTAATACTCTGGCAAATATCTCATCGGGACCAGGTGACTTATTAGGCTTTAGTTTGTCTATTTGCTTACTAACATCGTTACTAGTCACTACTATCTCCCTCAATTTGTTTTCTTCACTATCTCTGAATAGAGTCGGTGCCTCGGGTATCATGTTTAAATTTTCAGTGGTGAAAACTGTTGAAAAATATTTATTCAAATTATTGCTCATTTCTCCGTCGTTATCAGTGAGCTCGCCGGTATCTGACAGTATTGGTCCAATCTTTTCTCGTGTTTTAGTTTGATACATTTGGTAGAATCCTTTGGGGTTTGTCTTCGCCTCCCTTGCTATCCTTACCTCATTATTCCTCTTGGCTTTCCTTATCTCGGTTTTAACCCGACTCGCCAATATCTTATAATAATCCTGGAGGTAAATTTCGCCACGCTTTATCCTTCTACCTATAGCCTTCCTTTGGCCAATGATGTTCTTTAAATAATTATTTATCCATTTAGGGTCATTGTTGTCTGATCTGAGTTTTTTGTATGGTATGTTCTGCCTTTGTGCATTAAGTAACTCATTATTTAAATTGTCGTGGAACTCGGCACTCTCAGATCTCGCTATCAGGTCGGAGTCATCTGTCAGGTTCACGGCCAAGCGCCACACCCCCTCTCTCAGTTGTCTCTTTAAACTGTCAAAGTTTGCCCTTCTGAAATCTGGTACTTCAGTGGAATTTTCCTTACATCTGCCCTGAAAATCTAACTGGAATCTAATTTCTTTGTGATCGCTGTTTGCAAGTTCGTTTCCTATCTCGACATTGCTAATGAGGTTTTCTCTGTTCGACAGAACTAAATCGAGTATATTATTACCCGGTGTGGGTTCGGTTATATGTTGACTTAGGAAACAGTCCTGGATCGTCTCGAGAAAATCCTCTGATTCTGAGTTATCCGTAAGGTCAGTCCAATCTATTTGGCCAAGGTTAAAGTCGCCTACTATACAGACTTTGTTGTGTATGGATGCCCTGCGCATTTCATCCCAGATAAGTCGCTCATTGACTCTGTCAAGATTGGGAGGTCTATATATTACTCCTGTGATTAATTTTTCCCTACCGTTGCTTAATTCTATCCAAATTGTTTCTGTATGCCGCTCAATTTTTATTTCCTTATTTATTTCACACTTCAGATTATCCCTAACATAGATTGCTACTCGGCCTCTTTTCCTGGTCTGCCTATCGGTATGGAACAATTTGTAACCCGCAATTTGGTATTCGACCGGCAACTCACGTGAGTCTAGGTTGATCCATGTTTCAGTGAATGCTATTATATCGATTTTTTCGGTACATACCAAGGCCCTAATATCATCCATTTTGTTTCTCATACTTCTACTGTTCGCGTAGTAGACATTTATGTTAGTCGTGTTCTGAGTCCTCCCTTTACCGCGTTTAATTTTAAACTCCCTGTTTAATTTAGTTTTGTTATCATTCCTAACACTATTTCCCTGTAATCTTTTACTTTGTTTACCCTCTCCCACTGCAGTTTCCCCCACCCCTGTGCCCATATGTTCCCCGAGCAGTTTAAAGACTTCGATATCCTTTGAACTGCGCCCTCTAGAGACCCAGCCAGGGTTGCCACCCCACCCCGAGACAGGTGCACCCCATCCCTAGCATAAAGGTCCCTTCTGCCGTAGAAGTTGTCCCAGTTGTCAATGAATGGGACAGATATTGACTTGCAATATCTGTCAAGACGGTCGTTGACACCAACCGCCCTTGACAACCATTCACTGCCAACTCTCCTTCTAGGCAGGACACAGCATATGATAGGGATCCCTCCCTTAGACCTAATACGATCTATAGCTGCCTTGAACTTATCAAGAAGCTCCTTGCTCCAACACCGGCCAATATCATTGCCTCCTGCACTGAGGCAGATAATGGGTTTGTTCCCATTACCAGACAAGATATTGTCCATCCTGTCAATTATATCCCCCACCCCAGCTCCTGGCAAACACACCCTCATCCTAGTTTTGTTTTTACCACAAAAGGCCCTGTCCATGTACCTTACCTGTGAGTCACCAACAATTAAAATTTTTATACCTTCCTTGTCATCCCTGTCCCTGACTGTACTAACGTCCAGTTCGTCTATCAAGGGACTGAACGAGTTGGTACACTTAGCTGTTGTTGTCGTATCCTTGGTGTATTTCTTTACCACCAGCTTCGTCTTCCCACTCCTCACAACCTTCCACTCGCTTGAGTTTTCGTCAGACACTGGCTTTCCCTGTCCCACCTTCCCCCTTAACCTCGCCAGCTCTTCTTTTTATTTCAGGTTCTCCAACTTGGCCCTCTCAATTTCTTCCTTGGCCCTCGCCAATTCTTCCATGGACCACTCCAGTTTGGTCAACAAACTCGCACACCCAAGACCACACATAACACTGGCCATATCTGATAATTATCCCTCGGGAGCTAACCCTGCCATGACCTTTCCCCTAGTGAGGTCAGAACACAACTGAGGTCAGAACATAACATAACATAACCTAATCAAACATAACATAACATAACCTAATCAAACACAACCTAACCTAACCTAACCACTCACACAATAAATCATAACATCTATCACCCCCCTGCTAAGAGAGGAACACCAGTAGTATTCAGGGAAGGTGAGATCAAACTGGTTCGGGGAAAATTAACACACCACACAGAAGGAAATGAAAACTGATTACACTCTTACCCAGTATACAGCGGGGCGCCACAGAAGGAACATAAAGGATTGACTCGTGCTTCGGTAAATCAAAAAGTTCATGTGTGTGTGTGTGTGTGTGTGTGTGTCTGTGTGTGTGTGTTTTCACCATAATTATTGATAGAGAAATATAGGAACACGTGAAGTTTAACCCCCCCCCTATTTATTTTACCTGAAAACCTAATAAAACTTATTTTAATACAAGTTATAACTTAACCTATAACCTAACCTATCCTAGCTTAACCTATCCTAACCAAACCCAACATAACTTACAACCTTACCTATAACCTTACCTGACCTTACCTATAACCTAACCTAACCTATAACCTTACCTAACCTATAACCTAACCTATAACCTTACCTAACCTATAACCTAACCTGACCTTACCTATAACCTAGCCTAACCTATAACCTAACCTGACCTTACCTATAACCCAACCTATAACCTTACCTGACCTTACCTATAACCTAACCTAACCTATAACCTGACCTAACCTACACCCTAACCTTACCTATAACCTAACCTATAACCTACCTGACCTAACCTTCAGGCGGTTCTTTTAATTGTTCTCTTCTTTCTGCCTGTTAATATAACCTAATCTAACCTACGTAAGTGGGTGTGTCGTGACGTGAGCACAACAACAGGATGGGTGTGTGACGTGGCACATAACAACAGGCAGTGGGTGTGTCGTGACGTGAGCACACAAAACCAACGTGACTGAGCACACAACAGCAGGAGTGGGTGTGTGAATGAGCACAACAACCGGGGTGGGTCGTCGTGACGTGGTAATTGACAGACGGTGGGTGTGTCGTTGTTGAAGCACACTGTTGCAACCAGGAGTGGGTGTGTGGCATTCTTAAGCAGTGGGTGTGTCTGACATTTGTGGGCTACCATGTGTGTGTGTGACGTGCACAACAACAGGCAGTGGGTGTGTGAGCACAACAGCAGTCAGACGTGAGCACACAACAACAGGCAGTGGGTGTGTCGTGACGTGGTACAACAACAGGCAGGGGTGTGACGTGAGACACAACAACCAGGCATGGGGTGTGTAACGTGAGGCACTTAACCAGGCAGTGGGTGTGTCGTGAGCACACAACAACCGGGGGGTGTCGTGACGTGAGCACACAGCAACAACAACAGTGGGTGTGTGACGTGAGCACACAACAACTGGAGTGGGTGTCGTGCACACAACAACGCAGGGTGTCACGTGAGCACACAACAAACAACAACCAGGCAGTGGGTGTGTCGTGACGTGAGCACACAACAACCAGGGTGGGGAGGTGGTGTACTGGAAATGGTCTGGGCAGTTCAATCAGATTATTATCGAGGGTTTGAGGTGTACTGAGTTTAACCCTAGGAATAAAAGGTTAGGTTAGGTTAGGTTACTGTTAGGTTAGGTTAGGTTAGGTTATGGACATGCCGGGAACATTAGTCTCAACACGTGACACCGGAAGATCAGTCTAAGCTCCTGGTGTTTGTTATGGCAGACGAGATAAGATATGAGGCTTCACAACACAGCTAACTGGAGGCCTCATTGAGCAGCTGGCCGGCTCGATATAGTAACACAGGATGATGTAGGCTTAACCTAACCTAACCTAGCAGTAACCTAACCTAAAAGTAACCTAAACTAACCAAATACTTAAATAATAACCTAACCTAATACTAGCCTTCGCTAATCTAACACTGACGACCACACGTAACCCAACCTAACTTAAGTGATTTTAATCTAAACTAACCTAATCTAACCTCACTTTATCTAAACTAACTTACTAACTTAACCTAGCCAAACATTAATCTATATGCTACTAACCTAACCTAACCTAACCTAAGTTAAAGACACATGAACTGGTGGGATTCTGGTGACGTTATTGTGCTGCAGTTGATCAGGAAAGTGACGTCATTCCCACAACAACACGTCACAGGTGTAGACATAACAAAAGGTGACCCAGATGGACTTGTTTGCCTCACAGATATGGCCGGAAGCTTCAGGGGGGAAAAAGTACCTACGTCACTCACCTTGGAGTTGCCGAATGTGGATTTGAGATGGTGTGTGTAGCTCCCCGTGGCCGGATGTATTACAACTCCACTAACACCACTACTTCAGTTCATGGCGGCGCTGACACCTTTTTCTTGTCAATGGCACGGTGGATGACAGATACTGGTACTATCAAACTGTGTAGAATTCGAGATGTGTAGGTCAGTCACACATCACAACCAAACCTTCAGCAAAAGTTTGTCTACCGCCGCTCACACTCGGAACATATACAGGTGAGTCGTAGAGCTATACCTGGCTAGATGACGGACAACTTCTGCTAACAGTAAGAGTTTCGTCGAAGTGTTCTGTTAATCACCGGACATAATGTTTATCAATAGTACCCCCGTCTTCGTTCGCTGTCACTCTCTGAATCACATCCGCCGACGAAATCCTTGGTTGGTGCTTTTTTTTCCTGGTCTATTATGTGCCTGCTGAACTGCCTGTGTGACCTCTTCGTCCTTGGTGGCAGCTGAAGCTCTTTGTCTCCTTGACCAGTGTTAGTTTGTTTCTCGGTTGTATCTTGACGGACGCTTGTATGTCTGTGTGTCCGTCTTGCCCGGTATAGTGAGCTGTTGTTGTCTCCTGAAACACAAAGAAAATTTTGGGGTTAAGGTGATTCTTCCTTTCTTATTCGGATCACCTTAAGATTAATCATTCTAAACCTAACCTAACCTAACCCCTCCTCTAGTAGTGCTAGGGTGTTTAGTCTTGATGCATGTTTTATCGTTCTCAAATAGTTTTCGTTTTTTCTTGTCTCTTTCTCTCTATCTTTATCTTTCAAATACTTCCTTTTTCTTCATCCTCTCTCTCTCTCTCTCTCTCTCGCCCTCTGTGTGTGTGTGTGTGTGTGTCCGTCGCCCACAGTCAGGGAGGCGCCAAGTCACACAATGCGGGGTGGTAATTCTCATTTGTCCCAATAAGTTTAGTTCCGGACACGTCGATGACCCCTCCCTCTAGTTATTAGGACGAGAGGGACGGAGAGGCCAGTATCTAAACACACACGCATAGGGCCATACCCAGGGCCGTACCCAAAAAATAGGGCCGTACCCAAACACACAGGGCCGTACCAAATCACACAGGGACGTACTTAAACATAGAGAGCCATACCGAAACACACAGGGCCGTACCCAAACACACAGAGCTGTACCCAAACATACAGGGACGTACTCAAAGCCGTACCCAAACACAGAAGCCCGTACCCAAACAATCATGCACCCTCCCGAAAGTTGGGGTAGGAGGAAGCTACGGAGTTGTGTTGTGTCACGTGACTTTAGGGAACGGACCTCACTCTGGCTTAATCCGGATCCACTCCTTCTTGACACGTAACTATAAATCCACCAATTAGCGCGCATCTATATTCGACTACGTGACCCACTTACGCCAATCAGGTGGCACGTGACAAGACAAATTTAGGTCCACCAATGGAGGCGTCGTTTCTAGAAGGCAAGAAGCGGGCTCTACCAATCAATGCGTCGCTTCCACAACACAAAAGGCGGGATCCACTAATCAATGCATCGTTTCTACAATGCAAGAGGCAGACTGCAGTTGCCAATCAACACGTCGCTTCTACAGTTCAAGAGGCTCAGGTTCTCAACTGGCTCAGCCATTGTTATTATTATCCACTCTGTATCTGTGTTTTTCTGACTAAATAAACTGTTTCAATAAAATTCAATTCAATTCAAACGCCTTTTGTCTGTAATTTAAGAGATTATATCCACCAATCACCACCCAGAAAGGTCCGATTCTCTTTTGTTTTAAGTCACTTATTGAGAGACTCGTTGGTACACACCGTTTAGTGCTCAACGAGAGATCTCTAAAGCTGAACTTGAACAGAACTTCCCATAAATCCCTCGTTAATAAGACGTACAAATGAATGAAATAATAAACGGACATAAAACTTTCCTAAATATGTAATACCTAAAGAAAAATCGGTTTTACAGGAAATCGGCTAGAGGATAAATCGGTTCTAAATGATATAAGTCAGTATTAAAGGAAATCGGATTATCAGATTTTAAGGTAAACGGCTTGAAAGAAAACAGGCTTTAGAGAAAATAGATTAGATCAGGCTTAATTAAAGGCCGCTTGAGTCTCCCTTCATAGCCTCTCTTCCCTCCGTCTCTCCTTGTCTTTTACACATAATCGTCTTTCTATCCTTCTTTGGTATTTCTTCCTCTTCATCATCACTACACTTTCTTCTTCACTTTTTAATACGTGCCCCAACCAAGCAACCAAACAAGCCAATCAAACAACCAATCAATCAACCCCAGAGAGTTTAACCCCTAGTGGATGAGTTTAACCTCCAGTGGATGAGAGTTTAACCTAGTGAACGAGTTTAACCCTTAGCGGATGAGTTTAACCCCTAGTGGATGAGAGTCTAACCCCTAGTGGATGAATTTAACCCTAAGTGGATGAATTTAACGCCTAGTGGATGAGTTTAACCCTTAGTGGATGAGTTTAACCCCTAGTGGAGGAGTTTAACCCCTAGTGGATGAGAGTTTAACCCCTAGTGGATGAGAGTTTAACCCCTAGTGGATGAATTTAACCCTTAGTGGATGAATAACCCCTAGTGGATGAGTTTAACCCTTAGTGGATGAGTTTAACCCCTAGTGGAGGAGTCTAACCCCTAGTGGATGAGAGTTTAACCCTTAGTGGATGAGAGTTTAACCCTAGTGGATGAAAGCTTAACCCTTAGTGGATGAGTTTATCCCTAAGTAGATGAGTTAACCCTAAGTGGATGAGTTTAACCCCAAGTGGATGAGAGTCTAACCCTTAGTGGATGAGAGTTAACCCTAGTGGATACGAGCTTAACCCTTAGTGGATGAGTTTTACCCCAAGTGGATGAGTTTAACCCTAGTGGATGAGCTTAACCCTTAGTGGATGCGTTTAACCCTAAGTGGATGAGCTTAAAGTAGTGGGTGAGTTTAACCCTAAGTGGATAAGTTTAACCTCGTGGGTGAGTTTAACCCTAAGTGGATGAGCTTAACCTAGTAGGTGAGTTTAACCCTAAGTGGATAAGTTTAACCTAGTGGATGAGTTTAACCCTAAGTGGATAAGTTTAACCTCGTGGGTGAGTTTAACCCTAAGTGGGTGAGTTTAACCCTAAGTGGATAAGTTTAACCTAGTGGGTGAGTTTAACCCTAAGTGGATGAGCTTAACCTAGTGGGTGAGTTTAACCCTAAGTGGATAAGTTTAACCTAGTGGATGAGTTTAACCCTAAGTGGATGAGCTTAACCTAGTGGGTGAGTTTAACCCTAAGTAGATGAGCTTAACCTAGTGGGTGAGTTTAACCCTACGATGGATGAGCTTAACCTAGTGGGTGAGTTTAACCCTAAGTGGATGAGCTTAACCGAGTGGGTGAGTTTAACCCTAAGTGGATAAGTTTAACCTAGTGGGTGAGTTTAACCCTAAGTGGATGAGCTTAACCTAGTGGGTGAGTTTAACCCTAAGTGGATAAGTTTAACCTAGTGGGTGAGTTTAACCCTAAGTGGATGAGCTTAACCTAGTGGGTGAGTTTAACCCTAAGTGGATGAGCTTAACCTAGTGGGTGAGTTTAACCCTAAGTGGATGAGCTTAACCTAGTGGGTGAGTTTAACCCTAAGTGGATGAGCTTAACCTAGTGGGTGGGTTTAACCCTAAGTGGATGAGCTTAACCTAGTGGGTGAGTTTAACCCTAAGTGGATGAGCTTAACCTAGTGGGTGAGTTTAACCCTAAGTGGATAAGTTTAACCTAGTGGATGAGCTCAACCAAGTGGATAAGTTTAACCCTAAGTGGATGAGACGGTTGTCCAGTGGCCATGATATTTAATAATGCGGCAGTGGATGAGAGTGAGAGAGAGAGAGAGAGAGAGAGAGAGAGAGTGAGAGTGACAAACAAAAAAGACAAAGAGTTAGGAGGCAACTTGACGTGTGTGTGTGTGTGTGTGTGTGTGTGTGAGAGAGAGAGAGAGAGAGACTTATTTAATGAACAATCACTCCATCAAAAACTTCCTCCACCCTCCCCAGAAAAGTAAATAAACAATTAAAATGAAAAACACTCACAAACAAACAAACAAACAAACAAACAGTACCCGTTCCCCCTTCTCCCCCCATGCCCCTCCCTCACCCCCCCACAATAAACAATCAAACAATAAAGAAAGAAAATAAATCGATATCAACTCCAGAATTTGCTATGAAAAGTCAAAGCTGATACAGAGACTGAAAACAGTGGCGAGGAGGACAACAGTGACGAGGAGGACAACAGTGACGAGTGACGAGGAGGACAACAGTGACGTGACGAGGAGGACAACAGTGACGAGGAGGACAAACAGTGACGAGGAGGAACAGTGGCGAGGAGGACAACAGTGACGAGGAGGACAACAGTGACGAGAGGAGGAACAACAGTGACGAGGAGGACAACAGTGACGAGGGAGTGACGAGGAGGACAACAGTGACGAGGAGGACAACAGTGACAACAGAGGAGGTGACAGTGACGAGGAGGACAACAGTGACGAGGAGGAAAACAGTGACGAGGAGGACAACAGTGACGAGGAGGACAACAGTGACGAGGAGGACAACAGTGACGAGGAGGACAACAGTGACGAGGAGGACAACAGTGACGAGGAGGACAACAGTGACGAGGAGGACAACAGTGACGAGGAGGAAAACAGTGACGAGGAGGACAACAGTGACGAGGAGGACAACAGTGACGAGGAGGACAACAGTGACGAGGAGGACAACAGTGACGAGGAGGACAACAGTGACGAGGAGGACAACAGTGACGAGGAGGACAACAGTGACGAGGAGGAAAACAGTGACGAGGAGGACAACAGTGACGAGGAGGACAACAGTGACGAGGAGGACAACAGTGACGAGGAGGACAACAGTGACGAGGAGGACAACAGTGGCGAGGAGGACAACAGTGGCGAGGAGGACAACAGTGGCGAGGAGGACAACAGTGACGAGGAGAACAACAGTGACGAGGAGGACAATAATGGGGTGTAATAATGGCCTCAAGAGAACAATGGAGCCATAACTTACCATTAACTTCACTAAACTTGGCTAAAAAATGGTGGCCAGAATGTGTTTTATACCTTACGTGGAGATAGAGTGTAAACAATGTGTAGATAAAATGAGTTGTAGACAGAAGTAAACAATTGGTATTATTGTACTTATCTGAGATCATGTGTAAACAATGGTCTTTATGTAGTTATTTTATAGTTATGCACACTGGTATACATACATATATATATATGCAAGTAAATCACTGTAGGTGCGCGTGATCTAGGTATATGCTGATAACCACAAGGAAAGAAGAAAACACGAAGTTCCCAAGCGCTTTCGTGTAATTCACATCTTCAGGGGTGAGTACAGACTGAGTACTCACCCCTGAAGATGTGAATTACACGAAAGCGCTTGGGAATTTCGTGTTTTCTTCTTTCCTTGTGGTTATCAGCATATACATATATACATACATACACACACACACACACACACACACACACAGCGTCAACAATTCTGCTCCCAACTATACCGCCCTTCAGGATTTATTGAACAGTCTCCAAAACTGGGCCACCAACAACCATGTCACCATCAACCATACCAAGACCATGGTTATGCACATGAACCTCTCCTCCGACATTGTCCCACCTCCTTCCATTACTTTAGATCCGAACACACTCCAGGTTGTAGATTCCACGAAGCTCCTCGGCGTCACCATAGACAACAAACTAAATTGGAAACCACACGTCAGTGAAGTTGTCAAATCCTCCAGTTTCCGTCTCCACCTCCTCCGCCGACTCAAGTCCCTCGGAGTTCCTGCACCCGAGCTCCTCAGTGTTTACACAACATTCATACTTCCCAAGCTCACCCATGCCTCCCCTACCTGGTCTTCCTCCCTAAATGCCACACAACGTAAACACCTAGAAAAAGTGCAAAAGAGGGCATGCAAGATTATTCTCTCCCTTCCTACTCCACATATCAAGAAGCGCTCAACACACTGACCCTTTCGACTCTCACTGACCATCACCACGACCTCATCTGCAAATTTGGTAAGAAGCTTCTACACCATCCTCGACACCGGCTCCTACTACCACCTGAGATCCCAAGCCCGAGAATTGCTGTTCGACACCACAACCGCATCCAGCCCATACGTGCACGAACTGATCGCTATAAGAACAGCCCAGTCCCAACCATTGTAAAAATTATCAATAACTTGTAATAAACCAGTGTATTCACTCCCTGTAAATCCTACTTCTTGCACTGTCACTATGTTGAAATGCACTGTAGTTTGAGCTTTTCCCCATCTAAGTTATTATATGTCTTATTTGTATCACTTATGTTACTTGTATATTATTTGTAATTCGTAACCCATTCCCCAAATATGTAACTGTATATTTTCAGCCTTCTGGTTGCCAAGCTCTTTCAATAAACCGTTAATTATTATTATTATTATTATTACACACACACAGAAGTACACATATAAATAATCGTAGATACAAACATTTATCATACACACGACCCAAAAAATAATTATACAC
The DNA here is from genome assembly GCF_018991925.1 of Homarus americanus. Lineage (NCBI taxonomy): Eukaryota > Metazoa > Arthropoda > Malacostraca > Decapoda > Nephropidae > Homarus > Homarus americanus. The sequence goes on along the minus strand of NW_024735503.1, from coordinate 4,421,586 downwards.
GCATGCAAAATACACACAAGCGCGCATATATACACCCACATAAACATACACACTCAAGCATACACTTAAAACACTCCCCTACTAACAAGATTTCATACATTATACACTCACGCACTACACCTAAGTGCCAGGAATACACTTCTACACCCAGGAAGGGGGGGGGGCGGGGGAGAGAAAGTACACTGTGCTACACCATTCTGCCGCCTACACTTCCTCTATATATTAATTGTCACACTACACCTACACACACTTGACACACTAAACTAAAAACTCACTCAAGAATACACCCTAAATTACACCCGGGCCACACAAACACGACAACACCAGTCTCTTGTCACACTGAACACAATAAGAAATACACAGCCATACACAGAGCAACATACACACACACACATACACACCGACACCTTACACTTTAACCTGCATCAAACACCTACACAGATTCTACACCCAGAAAATACACTCGTGAAGTCATTGTCACAGGACCCCTTGTAGGTTATACAGTACACTTCAATGTCAAACACACACCTACACACACCCTGGAGTCATATAAACGCACTTACACTTATCTTAACATAAATGATACACTCTTCATATACCCAGTGACCAGATATTTTTTTTCCTCTCCCGTCTCTCTGTCTCTGTCTTTCTGTCTGTCTGTCTGTCTGTCTCTTTCACATTCACGGGTTTATATATAAAAATAATATTACACTTGATTTTATATCACTTCAATTCTCACTTCCTTTAATCTCCTGTCTTTCTCTGTTTCTTTATCCCTGTCTGTCTCTCACACTGTCTCACTCACTGTCACGTCCAGGTAGGTAAAGGTGACTGTTTTTATACCAGTGACACCTCTTCCTCCTCCTCAGGGGTGCTTACCGTGTGTGTGTGTGTCTACCGCCACAAGGGTCAGACAGGACAGCTGGGGCGAGCGAGCTAGACTGAGTGCCACTGCTACCACCACACTGCACACTCTAGTGCCCCGTGAGTGCTGAGAAACTGGGTATGTGGCAACTCGGAAGGGTATAGTTCCCCCCCTCCTCCATCCCACATCCCCTCCTTCTCCTTCTACCCCTCTCCCTCTCCATTTCCCCCCACCTCTCACCCCCCACTACCTCCCCTACTCCACAACACATCCCCTCCTTCTCCTCCGACATCCCCTCCCCCTCCTCCTACACCATCCCTCTCCTTTCCCCAATCCCTCACCCCCACTACCTCCCATCCTACCCTATCCCCCTACTCTCCCTCCTACCTCCACCCCTCTCCATTTCCCCCACCCCCACTACCTCCCCTCCTCCCCACAAACTACCACACGTTGCCAGTTTGGTCATTACACGTCTCTGTGGTAGTCTACTTTCTCTCTATTAAAATGTATATAGATAATACAAATCTTCCTCGTAATATTTTGTCTTATAATAAAAGACAAACAAAAATAATATGAGATAGTGTTTTGTTTTTCTTTTGATTTTGTTTAAGATTGTTGAGTAAACTAAACAAGTACAATTCCCGTTTTCTGTTGTCATTTAACTTACTTAAGATTACGTGAGTCATATTTAAGTGTTATTGTTACCACTTATACTTAACAACACTACAGCTGTTCCTCCACTACTACTACTACTACTACTACTACTACTTTTACCACTACTACTACCAACATAACTAATACTAATACTATTACGAATTATAATAAACAAATCCATCTAGACCTAGCCTAACCTAACCTAACCAAATTTGTCCTAACCTAACCTAACCTAACCTAACCTAACCTAACTTAGCTTGTCCTAACCTAACCTAACTTGTCCTAACCTAACCTAGCTTGTCCTAACCTAACCTAACTTGTCCTAACCTAACCTAACTTGTCCTAACCTAACCTAACCTAGCTTGACCTAACTTATACAGTACTATTAACAAGAAATTCAAGGTCTGGCCCCGAGGTCAGGTGTTGTTGATGGGGGTCAGGTGGTATTGGTGGGGGTCAGTAGGTGTTGGTGGGGGTCAGTAGGTGTTAGTGGGGGTCAGGAGGGTATTAGGAGTCAGATGGGTATTGGTGGGGTCAGGATGGGGGTCAGTAGGTGTTGGTGGGAGGGTATTGGGGGATCAGTCAGTGGGTGTTGGTGGGGTCAGTAGGTAGGTATTGGTGGGGGTCAGTAGGTGTTGGTGAGGTCAGGTGTTGGTGGGGGTCAGTGGTGTGGTGGGGTCAGGAGGTGTTGGTGGGGGTCAGGAGGGTATTGGTGGGGGTCAGTGGGTGTTGGTGGGGGTCAGTAGGTGTTGGTGGGGGTTAGGAGGGTATTTGTGGAGGTCAGGAGGTTATTGGTGGGAGTCAGGAGGGTATTTGTGGGGGGGTCAGGAGGGTATTGGTGGGGGACCTGGGTAACTCTATAGCCATCAACGAGGATAGTGACGGCCTATCTCCCCCACCATTATTGGGTCAACTGGTGGCCATGGTGATAGTGGTAGTGCTGGTTATAGCAGTAGTGCCAGTTATAGTGGTAGTGGTGGTGATAGTGGCGGTGATAATGGTGGTGGTGATAATGGTAGTGGTGGAAGTGATAATGGTAGTGGGGGGGGATGAAGGACGTAGTAGTAGTAGTAGTAGTAGTAGTAGTAGTAGTAGTAGTAGATCGCTATTGTTACTTAACCAAACAGTGTTATCTACGGGTCATATCTCTCGGCCGCTCCCCACATGGTGTGTGTCTGTGTGTGTGTGTGTGTACGGGACTGCCTAGTATGGATTAATAGGACCGCTGTAATTTCCTCCATTCTTATGTTCATCACCGCCACCTCTTGGTCGCCTACACAAACCATGACCACATCACCATTACCCCGGCACGACAAACAAAGCCACCATAAACACAGCCACACCACCACAAACACGGCCACACCACCACAAACACAGCCACACCACCACAAACACAGCCACACCACCACAAACAAGGCCACACCACCACAAACACGGCCACACCACCACAAACACAGCCACACCACCACAAACACAGCCACACCACCACAAACACAGCCACACCACCACAAACACAGCCACACCACCACAAACACAGCCACACTACCACAAACACAGCCACACCACCACAGACACAGCCACACCACCACAAACACAGACACACCATCACAAACACAGCCACACCACCACAAACACAGCCACACTACCACAAACACAGCCCTACCAACACAAACACAGCCACACCACCAGACACAGCCACACCACCACAAACACAGACACACCACCACAAACACGGCCACACAACCACAAACACAGTCACACTACCACAAACACAGCCACACCAACACAAACACAGCCACACCACCACAGACACAGCCACACCACCACAAACACAGACACACCATCACAAACACAGCCACACCACCACAAACACAGCCACACTACCACAAACACAGCCCTACCAACACAAACACAGCCACACCACCACAGACACAGCCACACCACCACAAACACAGACACACCACCACAAACACGGCCACAACCACACAAACACAGTCACACTACCACAAACACAGTCACACCACCACAAACACAGCCCTACCAACACAAACACAGCCACACCACCACAAACACAGCCACACCACCACAAACACAGCCACACCACCACAAACACAGCCACACCACCAAAGACACAGCCACACCACCACAAACACGGCCACACCACCACAAACACAGCCACACCACCACAAACACAGCCACACCACCACAGACAGTCACCACCACAAACACAGCCCTACCAACACAAACACAGCCACACCACCACAAACACAGCCACACCACCACAAACACAGCCACACCACCACAAACACAGCCACACCACCAAAAGACACAGCCACACCACCACAAACACGGCGACACCACCACAAACACAGCCACACCACCACAAACACAGCCACACCACCACAGACAAGGCAAATACCACCAAAAGACACAGCCACACCACCACAAACACAGCCACACCACCACAAACACAGCCACACCACCACAAACACAGCCACACCACCAAAAGAGACAGCCACACCACCACAAACACAGCCACACCACCACAAACACAGCCACACCACCACAGACAGCCACACCACCACAAACACAGCCACACCACCAAAAGACACAGCCACACCACCACAAACACAGCCACCCACCACAAACACAGCCACACACCAAAGACACAGCCACACCACCACAAACACAGCCACACCACCACAAACAGCCACACCACCACAAACACAGCCACACCACCACAAACACAGCCACACCACCACATACAGCCCCCACCCACCACAAACACAGCCACCAATCACAAACACAGCCACACCACCACAAACACAGCCACACCACCACAAACATACCACACCACCACAGACAGCCACACCACCAAAACAGCCACACCACCACAAACACAGCCACCACCACAAACACAGCCACCCACCACAAACACAGCCACACCACCACAGACAGCCACACCACCAAAAAACAGCCACACCACCCACCAACACAGCCACACCACCACAAACACAGCCACACCACCACAGACAGCCACACCACCACAAACATAGCCACACCACCACAAACACAGCCACACCAAAACACAGCCACACCACCACAGACAGCCACACCACCACAAACACAGCCACACCACCACAAACACGGCCACACCACCACAAACACAGCCACAACCACCACAAACACAGCCACGCCACCACAGACAGCCACACCACCAAACACAGCCACACCACCACAAACACAGCCACACCACCACAAACACAGCCACACCCACCACAGACAGCCCCACCACCACAAACACAGCCACACCACCACAAACACAGCCACACCACCACAAACACAGCCACACCACCACAAACACATCCACAACCACCACAAACACAGCCACACCACCACAGACAGCCACACCACCAAACACACAGCCACACCACCACAGACAGCCACACCACCAAAACAGCCACACCACCACAAACACAGCCACACCACCACAGACAGCCACACCACCAAAACAGTCACACCACCACAAACACAGCCACACCACCACAAACACAGCCACACCACCGACAGCCACACCACCACAAACATAGCCCCACCACCACAAACACGGCCACACCACCACAAACACAGCCACAACCACCACAAACACAGCCACACCACCACAGACAGCCACACCACCAAACACAGCCACACCACCACAGACAGCCACACCACCAAAACAGCCACACCACCACAAACACAGCCCCACCACCACAAACACAGCCACACCACCACAAACACAGCCACACCACCACAAACACAGCCACACCACCACAAACACAGCCACGCCACCACAGACAGCCACACCACCAAACAAGCCACACCACCACAAACACAGCCACACCACCACAAACACAGCCACGCCACCACAGACAGCCACACCACCAAACACAGCCACACCACCACAGACAGCCACACCACCAAACACAGCCACACCACCACAGACAGCCACACCACCAAAACAGCCACACCACCACAAACACAGCCCCACCACCACAAACACAGCCACACCACCACAAACACAGCCACACCACCACAAACACAGCCACACCACCACAGACACAGCCACACAACGCTCTGACCTCCGACGTGTTGCCTCGCCATGCACTCACCACCACTGACGGCCGGGACAGTTAATCTTCACAGTCACCTAACAGTCACACGAACCTGGACCCCACACTAGGGGTCCCCACACCCAGGGGCCCCCACACTAGGGGCCCACACCTACAACACACTCAGGGGCCTCCACACTAGGGGCCCCCTCCCACACCTACAACACACCCAGGGGCCCCCACACTAGGGGCCCCCTCCCACACCATACACACTTAGGGGCCTCCACACTAGGGGCCCCCTCCCACACCTACAACACACCCAGGGACCTTCACACTAGGGGCCCCCTCCCACACCTACAATACACCCAGGGGCACCCACACAAGGGGCCCCCTCCCACACCTACAACACACTCAGGGCCCACACACCCTATGCCACACACTCAAAGGCCCCCCATACCTCCTACGACACATCCAGGCTATGTTAGGTTAGGTTAGGTTCAGCCTGATAGATATGAGTTGATTCAAAGAGAGAGACTACTAGTTCGTCTTACAGTCTCTCATCATCTATCTCCTTCCGTCTCCTCTTCTCTCACTTCCTTGTCTCATTCTTCTTCTCTTTGCATTACATCTTTCTTGTCATCTCTCTTGTCTTCCCTTCTTCCCTTCTCTCCTATTTATCTCTTCTCGTGTCTCCTATCTTTTCACTTTTATTCTTTCTTTCTCCTCTTTATCAGTTTTGCTTCTCTGCTGTACATCCTTGTTCACTTTCTCCTTTCCTTGTTTTCTGTCTGTCTGTCTGTCTGTGTGTGTGTCTGTCTGTCTGTCTGTCTGTCTGTCTGTCTGTTTTTTCTCTCTGCCTCTCTCTTCCTCCTTAACTATCGCTTCCCACCTTAATCCACCCTTCTTCCCCCTCCCTCACTCCCTCTCTCCCTCACTCCCTCCCTCTCCTCCTCTCCCTCTCCTCTCCCTCCTCCCCCCTCACTCCCTCACACCTTCTCTCCCTCACTCTCTCTCTCTCCCCTCCCTCACTCTCTCCCCCTCTCTCCCTCACTTCCCTACTCCCTCTCTCTCCCCACCCCTCACTCACTCACACCTTCCCCTCCCCTCACCCCTCTCCCTCCCCACCCCTCACCCTTCCCCTCACCTCTCTCCCCCACCCTCCCCCTCACCCCATTCCCCCTCTCCCTCTCTCCCTCTCCCTCACTCCCTCTCCCTCTCTCCCTCACTCCTCTCTACCCCACCCTCACTCCCTCTCCCTCTTCCCTCACTCCTCACCTCCCCTCCTCCCACACCCCTCCCTCACCATTCACAAGTATCACCTCCTGTTCGTAGTAGTTATAGGAGCTGCGTTGGATTACTCACAGACATTACCATCTCACCTGTACCCCTGCCCTCCAGTACCCGCCCCATCTGTACCCCGCCCCTCTTGTGCCCCGCCCTTCTGTACCCCGCTCCTTCAGTACCCCGCCCTCCTGTACCCCGCCCTTTCTGTACTGCCCCTTCTGTACCCCGCCCCTCCAGTACCCCGCCCCATCTGTACCCCGCCCCTCTTGTACCTCGCCCCTTCTGTACCCCGCCCTTCTGTACCCTGCCCCTCCTGTACCCCTGCCCATCTTGTAACCCGCCCCTTCTGTATTCCGCCCCTCTGTACCCCGCCCCTTCTGTACTCCCGGCCCTTCTGTACCCCTCCCCTTCTGTACCTCGCCCTCCTGTACCCCTCCTCCCTCTTGTACCCCGCGTCTTCTGTACCCCTCCTCTGTACCCCGCCCCTCCTGGCCCCGCCCTCCTGTACCCCTGCCCTCCTGTACCCTGCCCCTCTTGTACCCCGCCCATTCTGTACCCCGCCCCTTCTGTACCCCTGCCCTCCTGTACCCCTGCCCCTTCTGTACCCTGCCCCTCCTGTACCCCCGGCCCTCCTGTACCCCTGCCCCCTCCTGTACCCCTGCCCTCTTGCCCTGCCCTCTGTACCCCTGCCTCTCTGTACCCTAACCCTACTGTACCGCCACTTCTGTGCCCCTGCCCCTCCTGTACCCTGCCCTCCTGTACCTGCCCTTCTGTACCCCCGCCCCTCCTGTACCCCGCCCTCCTGTACCCCTGCCCCTCCTGTACCCCCCCCTCCTGTACTCCGCCCTCTTGTACCCTGCCCCTTCTGTACCCCGTCCTGTCCCCGCCTCCTGTACCCCGCCCTCCTGTACCCTGCCCCTTCTGTACCCCGCCCCTCCTGTACCCCACCCCTCTTGTGCCCTGCCCTCCTGTACCCCTGCCCTCCTGTACCCCGCCCTCCCTGACCCCGCCTCCTGTACCCCGCCCTCTTGTACCCCACCCATTCTGTACCCCGCCCCTGTACCCCGCCCCTTCTGTACCCTCCCCCTTCTGTACCTCGCCTCCTGTACCCCTCCCTCTTGTACCCCGCGTCTTCGTACCCCGCCCTTTGTACCCCGCCCCTCCTGTCCCCGCCCTCCTGTACCCCCGCCTCCTGTACCCTGCCCCTCTTGTGCCCCGCCCATTCTGCCCCCGCCCCTTCTGTACTTCCCCTTCTGTACCCCTGCCCCTCCAGTACCCCTGCCCCATCTGCTCCTGCCCCTCTTGTACTCGCCCTTCTGTACCCCTGCCCTCTGTACCCCCTGCCCTCCTGTACCCCCGCCCCTTCTGTACCCCGCCCCTTTTGTACCCAGCCCCTTTACCCCTGCCCTCGTGTGCCCTGCCTCTTGTACCCCGCCTCCCTTTACCCCATCCCCAATGTACCCCTGCCCCTTCTGTACCCCGCCCCGTCTGTTCCACTGCCCTTCTGTATCCCACCCCTCTTGTACCCCTGCCCATTTGCCCCTGCCCCGTCTGTACCCCCGCCCCTCCTGTACCCCGCCCTTCTGTACCCGCCCTTTCTGTACCCCGCCCTTCTGTACCCCTCCCCTTCTGTACCTGCCCCCTCCTGTACCCCTCCCCTCTTGTACCCCGCCCTTCTATACCCCTGCCCTTTCTGTACCCCGCCCCTCCTGTACCCCGCCCCTCCTACCCCGCCTCCTGTACCCCCGCCTCCTGTACCCCGCCCTCTTGTACCCCGCCCATTCTGTACCCCGCCCTTCTGTACCCCCGCCCTTCTGTACCCCCTCCTTCTATACCTCGCCCTCCTGTACCTCTCCCTCTTGTACCTGTCACGAGCCTGCGCTCGGGAATTGCATAGCGTGAGGCCTCTGTTCACGCCTATTTCATACAAGCTATTAATAAATTGTTAATTGTACTTATTATATTATTATTGTTCTTAGTTACTTAGGTTAGTTGTATATTTATGTATATAATTTATATGCATCATTGTCTTACTCTGTTAAGTCAACTCAAAGTAATATTAAATAATTATATAAAATATCCAGCAAATGTCTAGATCACGTGATATGAGACGCGCTACTCGGCGTGCCCACGCTTCCCCAGTAGCGAAAACCCGTGGCATAGGTTAGACGTGTCCATTCGTCTCTAGCCTTGACCCTTGTCTAGTGCTTTATCCAGCCTTCTGCAATGCCCTAGGGGTATCAGGTATTAGTGACACGTTTAGTTAGGCCTAGGAAGGATCCTGTGATAAGGAATCTCCTGTTTGGTAGGGATAATCATTTTGTAGTGATTGTTGTATATATATATTTCGTATGTCTTGTGTATTGTAATGTTATAATATTTATTTGGTCTAACTCTTACAGTATATTTTCGCCCTTCCGGCACCACTCTTATTTTATTATACAATTACTTATTCCCTAAATTCATGTTTGCTAATCATTACTCCCTTTAAAACATAAATTGAATTAATTAATTATCTTCCTTTTGTGATTCACTTATTTCAACTGTTCTTACTTTTTCAAGTACATTTAGTTGAGTAGGTATTTGGTGGGATAATTGTTGCCGTGTTCCTATTTGTACCTTTATTGTTAATAACTTGGGGTAGGATTCACTCCCCAGAAGTATAAAGGAGTAGTGGGATCGCGACATACCCGCCTCTTCTGTACCCCGCCCTTCTGTACCCCGCCCTCCTGTACCCCTCTCTCCTGTACCCCGCCCCCTCTTGTACCCCGCCCATTCTGTACCCGCCCCTTCTGTACCCGCCCTTCTGTACCCCGCCCTCTTGCCTCGCCCTTCTGTACCCCGCCTTCTGTGCCGCCTCCTGTACCCACTCTTCTGTACCCGCCCATTTGTACCCGCCCTCCTGTACCCCGCCCTCCCGCCTCTCTGTGCCCCCCCTCTTGTACCTCGCCCCTTCTGTACCCCGCCCTCCTGTACCCCGCCCATCTTGTACCTTCCTGTCACCCCGCCCTTCTGTACCCCTCCTTCTGTACCCCACCCTCCTGCCCCGCCCCTCTTGTACCCAGCCCTTCTGTACCCACCCTCCTCTACCCCGCCCCTCCTCTACCCCGCCCTCCTTTACCCGCCCCTCTTGTGCCACTCCCCTGTGCCCCAACCCTAATGTACCGCCCTCCTTACCCCGCCCTCCTGTGCCCCACCCCTCCTGTACCTAACTACTGGCCTTGCCACTTCAGGTGAAATAAGCATGGGGGAGCTAATCTTCAGGTGATCCAATAATGTCAGTATAGCTGAGTTACTCCTGATGAACAACTCTTTATTCTGTGGCGAGTAAAAAATGTGTTAAGTTTACCTTGTCGTTTTTGTGTCTCATGTTGTGTTTCCTCTCTCTCTCTCTCTCTCTCTCTCTCTCTCTCTCTCTCTCTCTCTCTCTCTCTCTCTCTCTCTCTTTGACTCTTCTGTCTCTCCCTTTCCGTATCTTTATCTCTCTCTTTCCTCTTCCTCTTTTGCCCTCTCCCAGATCCTCTCTTCTCTCCTTCTTTACTCAATTCTCTCTCTTCTTCCTCTCCTCCTCCATCCATTCGCGTCTGGAGAACACAGAGAACATAACCCATATGTACTTAAACAACAGACCCGGGTTATGTAGTGTCTCAGTGTTATACTTCCTGGAAGGCGGGGCTTAACAGATGGACCGAGTGGCAGTCGGCTGTACACGAAGTGGTGGCAGACGGGTGTACACGAGGTGGTGGTAGTGGCAGACGGATGTACACGAGGTGGTGGAGGTGGCAGACGGGTGTACACGAGGTGGTGGTGGTGGTGGCAGACGGGTGTACACGCGGTAGTGGCAGTCGGCTGTACACGAGGTGGTGGCAGACGGGTGTACACGAGGTGGTGGTGGTGGTGGCAGACGGGTGTACACGAGGTGATGGCAGACGGGTCGTGTAAGAGGGTGTTGTTAGGGGCGTCCACACATTTAGGGCAAGATGCAACTCTCCAATTGACCCTCTCACGCCACCACTAGTGCAGCTGTGTGTAGTGCGTCCCTCACCCCTCCCTCACCTCACCCCTCCATCCCCTCACCCCTCCATCCCCTCACCCCCTTCCATCACCCCAAGAAACCCTCCGTTCCCCTCACCCCAACATGCCCTCACCCCTCCTCCCCTCACCCCTCCTTCCTCACCCCAACATCCCTCTCTACTACAGTTCCTCACCTGTCGTCTTGTTATCTTCACCAGGATAAAGTGAGGCGTCAATCGATCTCTCTCTCTCTCCTCTCTCTCTCTCAGCTGCAGTAATATAACCTGCAGTCTTTAGTGTCAACCATCTGGCGAAGCAAAAACAGTCGTAGGGCGAGTGTAGCCGGACCTGAGTGAGTCATGAGTCATTTGGAAACCTGGATTGAGTCATGAGTCACTTAGTTATGACTTATGAACTACTATCTATCGATCTATCTACTAACAGTGATAGATAATTGGGTTTGTACTTGGTGAATGATGAAGGTGTGGGCGTGTACCTGTCTGTGGAGGTAGACGTTCAGAACAACATGGCGGAGTTTATTTTGGCTACTTTGTGACGTAATTTAGTTTGGCTATTTTGTGACGTAATTTAGTTTGGCTATTTTGTGACGTAATTTAGTTTGGCTATTTTGTGACGTAATTTAGTTTGGCTATTTTGTGATGTAATTTAGTTTGGCTATTTTGTGACGTAAATTATTTTGGCTATTTTGTGACGTAGTTTCGCTTGGTTTCTTTGTGATGTGGTTATGTAAGCTTGGGTCTAATTGTCTCTTGAGAAACACGTAATGAGATATGGTAATGAGTCACAAAAGACACAAACAAGACGACTTCCTCTGTCTTAATGCCTTTGTTATGGTGTGCATGTGTGTGTGTGTGTGTGTGTGTGTGTGTGTGTGTGTGTTTCTTATTTCTTTCTTTCTATCTCCTCTCTCTATTTTCTCTCTCGCTTTCTCTAGTGAGTGGGAGAGGAGGTGGGCTGGGAGGCAGGTAGTGGGTGGAGGTGGGATGCCTTTGTCACGTAAACCACCTGACTGTTGCGTATCACCTAGCAACCTCCTACATCTAATAAGCTCACCTGGGAGGACTGGGAGGTCGCAGGTGAGTGACATGTTGGAGGGCAGGACAGGATAGGGCAGGGCAGGGCAGATTAGGTTGGGTTAGGATAGGTTAGGTTAGGTTAGGGTAGGGTAGGGTAGATTAGGTTAAGTTAGCATTGCGGTTTTAAATCACCAGGTGAAATAAGCTGTCCACTCCTAGGATGAGGTGGTGAAGGAGGAGGAGGGGGTATGGAGAAGGTGTCCCAGCTGCTGAGTCAACAGGTGGGCGGCAGGCGAGACACACACACTGGATTCCTGGAAGGTGGCTGATGATGTGTTTGTGTCCCAGTGTTATGGTTTTGTGGAATTTCCTCTTAAGCAGCTCTCCCTCTCTGTATGTATGTATGTATGTATGTATGTATGTATGTATGTATGTATGTATGTATGTATGTATGTATGTATGCATGTATCCAATCTCAATGGCTACTGTAGGTTAGGTTGTGGCCAGTTAGGGCTGGGACCTGTTTAACGAATCAACAGGTGATAGAGAGGACATGACGCCTCTAAGACACGAAACTGATTAGCTAACAGCCTGTAGAGCTAGATAATGACAACAAGGTGAGGGATCATTTTATCTCAGTGTAGCATGAACTTTCCAGGAGAGATACGGATGCCTCTACAACAGGTGAGGGTCATCACTGTACCCACTGGAAGAGGTGAGGCTCTGACAGGAAAAAAGTAGGAGGGGTCTCTGATACCCTCATGGACGGCGTCAAGGAAGGGGAGGGAGAGAGTTTCATATAGACAGCTACGGGACGACAAAGGCGGTGTGAGGATAAGGAGTGGGTCCGACGTCCACATGAACGAGTGGGGGCATCACGTTGACTCACTGATAAGGGAAGGACACCGACGTCCTCAAGCATGGAGGGGAAAAGCTTAACGTGGGATGCGAAGGACTCCAGATTTAGCTTGTGAATAAAACGATAATCAGCGAATATGATAACTTGGACGTACCTGGGATATGGTGTGTTATTGTCCCTCGACGAGCTGTTTTTACTCACACTTACCTGGAAAAAGAAAAGGAAAAATCCTGTTGAGATTACCTGCCGTCTACCCTCCCCCCCCCCACCACACACACACACACACCTATATGATTATTTACACTTAGTTTACAGGAACAACTAAGGCAGAAGCAATGATCTTAAGCATTAGTTTATGTCAAATGGATGATTAAGAGTACTTGTTCAATATGTCAAGAACACAACAGTAGTAGTATTTAATAGTTACCTTGTGCTGGTGGTAGCGGAAGCCCTGGCGCCATACAGGGTCACCTCCTGGCACAGTCTTGACACTTTTATAATACCTTATGGTGGCACTTGACGACACCTTGCTGCATTCCATGACACACTTTACACTTTACGAAAGTTCAAGATACTTTCCAATACTTTACGACATCAATGGCACTTTACGACAGACTAGGGGGACACCACAGGGCCTTATGACATCTTTTAGACAACGTATGACACTACTGCAAGTTCCTTGGAAACTTTAAAACTATTCGAGGCTTTATGACACTATGCCACTTTATGACACAATAAAACTATGAATTTTTGCGGCACTTTAGAACATTGACACTTGACACCTTAGGACACTTAGTAGCACTTTTTCATTGTGCACTACATGTTACATTATACGACATTTATTATACTTAATGGCACTTTATCAGACCTACTGGCACTTAAAAACACTTGATAAAACTTTGGATATTATATGAATCATTGAGATAACATAACACTTTATGGCACACTAACACCTTCTGCCACTTTACGACACTTTATACCACTCTTATGACACGTATGGGTGTTTTGGGCACCCACAATTACTTTTGGATCATATGAAGATCTTCCCCCCCAAAGTATCCAACTGAAGATCCACCCCCCCCCCAGTCGCGCTCATATGAAGATCCACCTAACCTAACCTAACCTAACCTAACCTAACCTAACCTAACCTAACCTAACCTAACCTATTGAGTACATGGGCAAAATCTGACTATATATATATATACCAACACAAATGTGGTCATAGTGACGTCAGGTCAGGTAAGGTCAGGTTTGGTCATTGGTCAGGTCAGATCCTCCCATCCAGGCTTGATCATATGAAGTTCCTTACTTTTTAACACTTATAAGTCTTCATAACACAAACACTTCACATCACTTATAAAACTTCGTAACACAAACACTTTACAACACTTATAACACTTTACTACACTGACAAACAGCTGATGATACTTTTCAGTCCTCGTCAATTTCAGTTTCTTCACCGGCTCTTTGTTTATTTATAAGCCTTCGTGTCCGTCCTTACCGGCACTAAAGCAGAGACAGGACTGTGTAGGTTTAGTCTTGGATTCTTGTTAGAGGCCTCTGTTGACATTATCATAAATCCCAAACCGCGAAACGAGGCAATTCAAGACTTAAGCGACCAAACCTCGTCCCAGTGTTATAATCTATTATGTTTGTAACTAAAACAAATGCACGGATAACTTTTAGAAACAGAAATATATTGTTTATTTTTTGTTTTTAATCCTGGCTAAAGTGTTCAGAGGTAAGAGTTGACTTTACACCTTGGCTGACCACTGATTAATTACCTGGTTTGTGTGTTTCAGCAGGTGGAGGAAGGATGGACCCAGCAACGTTGTCAGTTAGGAATTTCGATGCCGCCAGACTGTGTGGCTTATGAGTGGTGTGTGTGTGTGTGTGTGTGTGTGTGTGTTCATATGTGATCACTTATGTATATATGATTTTTTCCGCCTGTGTCCATACGTATACATGTGTAAGTTCATGTGCATACAGATGAATGTGTTTCTATATTTGTATACATAAATGTGTACATTATATGTCTGTGTGTATGCATAAATGTACACATGATACTGAACTCAACAGAAGCGTGAGTGTGGGCGTGAGTGTGACGCGTGTACAACCCATCATCACCCGCCCATATTAAGCTCCTCGTCGCCCACACCCCCCGCCGCCCACACACCCGCCTTTAAGTCATAGGAACAAGTTAAGAACCTCGGGGGTTTGGAATAAGTACTTGTGTCTCGTGACTGTAGGTCCACTAAGCATCTACCCTCCCCTGCCTCCTCCCTGCCTCTACTCACACCATGTTCACACCAGAAAGGAAACAGCAGAAAGAGTTGAATAAATTACACCGTTTTAAAGATCGGCCTCAGTAAATAAAATAAATCCTCGCCTGGCTATACCATTCATCATATACCTATCCAGTACTGCCTCCTCTTCACACTCTGAGCCCCACCATGATACTGACACTACAGGTGGTTGGAAGGAAGCCCTGAGATTCATCACAGGTGAAAGATTATCCCTGTAACAGAACTACAGCCCAAGTACACAGAGACCCGGGAATAAGACCCATCAACCAGCAGCCACACACCTTGGTCAGAGGAATATGGCAACAAATAGAACGATTTAAGCAAGAACTCCAATGGAGACTCACACCAGAAAATGACAACAATCACAGATGGTCCCCCAAGAGTTACCAGACCTCAAGGAGTCCATCACTGCCCCTCATCTTCACGGCCAGACAACAGACCACCTCCCTAGACAAGAACCCGCAGCTAAGGTCCCCCCGTACATGGGGTAGGGTATAGTGCTGTCTAGTGCCAGGACCGACACAGTGGGCAGCCAACCAGACAAAACAACTCTAAGCCAACCACAATAACCTGACCAATGGATAACTTCACCAACCATTAGTATCTTAGATTATCAGTAACAATAAGGCAGTCAACTACTACCTCTTCCTCCCCATCCCCCTTCTCTCCTCTTCCCCCTTCTCTCCTCCCTCCTCTCCTCTTCCCCCTTCTCTCCTCTTACCCCTTCATCCTCCCTCCCCTCCTCTTCACCCTTCCTCCTCCCTCTCCTCCTACTCCTCCACTTCTTCAATTACCGAACTATCAATATCCTCTCTCCTCTGATCTTCTCCCACGCTCTCTTTTTCGACACACAAAAGTTACTGCTCTGTGCTCTCCCTCTCTTCCTCCATTTTCTTCCCTCTCTCCATTACCCTCGTTCTCCCTCCTTCTATCTCTCCCTCCTTCCGCTTCTACCCCTCCCTCCTTCTATCTCCCCTCCCTCTAGTGTTTAACAATAAAAAACAAAACAGAACATTCCTAGTAACAGATACTTCACGTAAATGTCAACCAAGACGTGTCAGGTGTTTGTGTAGCAACGGTTAACAGCGACAACAGGTGGGAGGGAGGAGGTGGGCGTGACCGGGTTGCCTCCACCAGCCCGTAATGAGATGTGATATGCTAATTTCCGTTTACACTACTACGTTAATTTACTTATCTAAAAGTATATGTATAAGTGTATAATAGTAAGTTGTAGGTAGTAGGCAGCTACCAAACAGGGAGGTACTACTGCCTAGGAAGATATTGGAAGCATAATGTGTTGTCTAATGGTAGACCCTGCTGCTATATGGCATCACGAAAATTGTGACCAAGTCCCAGGTTGCTGATCTGACTTTCTGCCTCATTTGCACACAATTGCAGGGTCTCAATTGTTTCTCTTACTTTGACAACACAACATACATACAGTATATTGTTTCTCACTATTGATTTTTTATTTTTTGCATTTCTTTGTGGTTCTTTATCATTATTATTATTATTAGTGTTATTATTATTATTAGTAGTATCATTGTTATTTTATTTTTAATTTTGTATTTTGTATTATAAATTTTATTTACTATGAATTATGATTATTTTATTTTTAATTTTGTATTTTTATTAGAAATTTCATTTAATATGAATTATTATTATTATTATTATTATTATTATTATTAAATTTTCGCCCCCAAGGCCCTGATGTGGGTCCATGACCTGTGCCCGGGTGGGCTGATCCCAAAAAAAATGTATACTTACTAATGATGATGATGATGATGATGATGATGATGATGATGATGATAATAATAATAATAATCTACCGTGAAGGAGTGGTCTCTAGCATGGATGTATAGGGTCCTGATTGAGATAGAAAATGGTGAGAGATTGAGAGAGAGAAAGGTGAGAGATTGAGACTAGAGAAAGTGATTAACCTACAAGAATGGTGTAGGGAGAAAGATGATGAACGAGAAAGAGAGAGAGAGAGAGAGAGATAAGCCTGTGTTACAGTGAAGGGTCACTGACTCGGGATGATCCTCTTACTTGGAAAATAAAATAAATTGAGTCCTCTTACACACATAACTCAAAGGGTTGATCATCTACATGTTTACCTGCGCGTGGAAATTTGCCTTAAAGATGAAAATACTTGATATACATACATACAAAAACACATATACATACATATTATACATAATGAAACACGTATATAAACTCGTACTTTACATAACACTCATTAGCTTACGTTCACACACCGAGAGAGTTATAGTCCCCAGGTGAGGTCTCTACCCCCCCACCTCCCCCCCCTCAAGCTCCTCCGGTGGTAAAAAATAATAATATGCCTTGGTATAAAAGTTCACCATGATCCGTTTGTTGACAAGTATTGGGATGAGTAGCGACCCGTATAACACGGCTAAGAGTGAATGACCCGGAGAGTGTACTTACCTGCCCTACAACAACAACAACAACAACAACAACAACAACAACAATAACAATATTAATAATAATAATAATAATAATAATAATAATAATAATAATAATAATAATAATAATAATAATAATAATAATAATAATAATAATAATAATAATAAACCAGTGTGTTAGATCATTAATAAGGGAATATTTATTCTATCTGGCAACTGTCCTCACCTGTGTGGCGGGAGCAGAGAGAGAGAGAGAGAGAGAGAGAGTATATAAGCGAGCGATGTGATGCTGCAGCGTTAATCTGGTCTACGCTCGGGCACGGATAAGTATAACCTCCTCGTGTTTCGGGTGAGATACAATCGTGTGTTTTAGATATTGAGATAATATGCTAAGAAAAACAAAACAAAATAGCGTAATAACCAATATGGATTTCACGTTATTGTCAAGTCTGTTTGGGTTTTTTTCAATGTTGTGGTATTTGGTGTTTGTGAAATATCATAAATTCGTTTGTGTTCGGTCAAAGTTGTGTGTTGTAGTGTATATTTATTTATGTAAGGTGTTTTATCAGTCGTGTCAGCCGCCTTAGTGTACAGCCGTCCACCACAACACAAACAGCCACTAGGACAGAGCTGTGTATACCTGTTCAGTGTTCTTCAGCTTATACTGTAGCTCTGGGTGCTGAGCCCCTGATGTGTTGTGGTGGTGAAGGGGCGGAAGACCTGGGTGGAGGGTGGGGGTGAGGCACGTAGAGGGTGGGTGAAGAGGGTGTTAGTCGCCGGGTGTAACTTTGTTGTGTAAAACTATAGAATCTGTCTCACGTGTTCCTTCCTCCCTCCAGACAATTAGAGAGGAGGACTTGTCTATCTAACCGACCGTCTATAAGCCAGCCAGAAACCCGCCCAGTGATGAGAGCTTTTGTAAGTTATTATTGTATTTTTTAATGGTTTATCTCGTGAGTTTTTAGTCTCTCTCTCTCTCTCTCTCTCTCTCTCTCTCTCTCTCTCTGTCTGTCTCTCTCTCTGGAAATGTTAAAAACCCTTGACCCATTTTATTAACACATGATGACCTGACGTGACCCCCATTCCTGCAGGTAGTGGTGATAGCGGTGGTGGTGGTGGTGGTGCTGGAGTTGGGGTCATCAAGGGCGTCTCGAAGGACCTACCCGACGAGTGAGGAGGAGCCCCGTCGGCGCCTATGCGGGTGGAGGCTGGCCAACAAGCTCAATCTGGTGTGTAAAGGCGTGTATAACAACCCAGGGTCTACCGGTAACTACCTCTTCTACAGGAGCAGACGAGGTGGGTCCTGTCACACACACACACACACACACACACACACACACGCACATATTACCTTCATGTGGTGGTGGTGGTGGTGGTAACACACTTAATTTCGTTTTCTTTGGTTGATCAGAATCATCATAACAAAAACATTCGTTATCTTCATTATGTCATCTATATTATCGTACAAACAAATACATACACTCTAGTCGTATTATTTACCCCGTATGTTTCATCTAAATTTTATGACAAATATACATAATTTATCTTCGTTTATGTTTTATCTACATCATCCAAAGTGAGTGACTGAGAGGGCGGATATAAGGTGATGGTGGGATACATGAGGGAAGGACATCTATAACAGAGAAATAAAGGAGGTGAATGATGATGAGGTTCAACTGAAGGGACTTGCAAGAGGCGGGAATAGCGAGATAAGGAAAGACATATTGTTGCATCTTGGTATTAAAACAGGGACATGGTGGACTAGATGTTCAGAATCAGTTTAAGTCATTTGTTATACATTATTAATATGAGGTCATTTGTTTGTGCCAGTAGACGGGGAGAGTGAGCCGGGGCTGCCACCAGAGAAGTACCTGGACCTGTTGGCAGACCCAGAGGAGGAGAGAGGGCTGAGGCACCATTACTTAACCTCCTCACAACAAGCCTCTGAGGACACCCCCAGTGAGGAAAATGAAGCACCTGGGAGCTTCTTTGGGTCTCTCTCTCCTCAGGACTTGCCTCACCAATCTGCCGTACAAGAAGATGAAGCCTCGAGTGTCCACTTCCCATTTCTGACAGAGGAGGAGGCGTCTCAGATGGTCAGGGTGAGGCCGCGGTCCAAAAGAGGATTGTCGGCTGAGTGTTGCCGGAAGGTGTGCACAGTGTCGGAGCTGGTGGGCTACTGCTACTGACCTGCACCCTCACAGTGCTCAGTTCATGACGGGTATCATGGTGAATCTAGTCATAGAATTAATAGCCTAAACTCTTTTGTGTCCTAGTAAAATATTTATGACATTTATGAAGCGGAAAACTTGATTTAACACTTGGCGACTTGTGTAGAAAAGAGCAACGGTATGGTGAAGTCATCAACGAATAGAAGTGAATCCCATAAAATAGTTGTCTGACATACACAACAGACAATATTATAATGTGTAACTTATTTCTTAGTGTTGTGGAATATTTAATGGTACATGAAACACTACAGGAGTACTTATAACACTACAGGAGTACTTATAACACTACAGGAGTACTTATAACACTACAGGAGTACTTATAACATTACATGAGTACTTATAGCACTACAGGAGTACTTATAACACTACAGGAGTACTTATAACACTACAGGAGTACTTATAACATTACATGAGTACTTATAACACTACAGGAGTACTTATAACACTACAGGAGTACTTATAACATTACATGAGTACTTATAGCACTACAGGAGTACTTATAACACTACAGGAGTACTTATAACACTACAGGAGTACTTATAACACTACAGGAGTACTTATAACACTACAGGAGTACTTATAACACGACATGAGTACTTATAGCACTACAGGAGTACTTATAACACTACAGGAGTACTTATAACACTACAGGAGTACTTATAACACTACAGGAGTACTTATAACACTACAGGAGTACTTATAACACTACAGGAGCACTTAAAACACTACAGGAGTACTTATAACACTACAGGAGTACTTATAACACTACAAGAGTACTTATAACACTACAGGAGTACTTATAACACTACAGGAGTACTTATAACACTACAGGAGCACTTATAACACTACAGGAGTACTTATAACACGCTCTATCGGATACTCCTCACAGGTGGAAGTAGGTAGATGACTGCACTGTGGGGGTTTCAGTGGACAACACCGCACCAGACTACTTATCGCTACAAGGCATCATGGACAGGCTACAGGCATGGACCACAGAGAACAAGGTCACCATCAACCACACCAAAACCGTAGTCATGCACATCAATACCGCCACCACTCCAGTGCAAGCCCCAGCAGTCACAGTGGGTGCCCATCCTCTCCAGCTGGTGCAGTCTGCCAAACTCCTGGGTGTAACTATAGACAACAAACTGGACTGCAAGGCCCATGTAAATAACACAGTCAAGGCTGCCTCGTACCGTCTCTACATGCTACGACGACGTAGGTCACTTGGGACACCCACGCCAGAGCTGAGGACCATCTACAACGCCTTTATTCTCCCCAAACTAACGTATGCGTCACCAGCCTGGTCGTCTTCTCTCAACTCCACCCAACAACGTCAGATATAGAAGGTACAGAAAAGGGCCTGCAGAATCATACTCGGCGCAGAATACTCCGGCTACACCAACGCTCTCTCCACCCTGGAAATGCCATCCCTCAGTAACCTCCACCAACAAGCACTGGAAAGGTTTGGCAGTGGACTACTGCACCACCCTCGTCATCGCCACCTCCTGCCACCTGCAGCCCCCCACCCAACTCGCGCAGTCCGCCACTACAACAAAATTCAGCCCATAAGAGCCCGCACCGATAGATATAAGAACAGCACCATCCCATCTATTGTTAAAATAATAAACAACTCCTGATTTATGTACTGTACAGCCCTGTAAATGTATTCAATGCATATTATATCATTATGTTTAAATCAAATGTAAGTCTGTATATTTTCAGCCACCGGCTGCAACTCTATTAATAAACCGTTTATTTATTATTATTATTTATTATTTATAACACTACAGGAGTACTTATAACACTACAGGAGCACTTATAACACTAGAGGAGTACTTATAACACTACAGGAATACATATAACACTACAGGAGTACTTATAACACTACAGGAGTACTTATAACACTACAGGAGTACTTATAACACTACAGGAGTACTTATAACACTACAGGAGTACTTATAACACTACAGGAGTACTTATAACACTACAGGAGCACTTAAAACACTACAGGAGTACTTATAACACTACAGGAGTACTTATAACACTACAAGAGTACTTATAACACTACAGGAGTACTTATAACACTACAGGAGTACTTATAACACTACAGGAGCACTTATAACACTACAGGAGTACTTATAACACGCTCTATCGGATACTCCTCACAGGTGGAAGTAGGTAGATGACTGCACTGTGGGGGTTTCAGTGGACAACACCGCACCAGACTACTTATCGCTACAAGGCATCATGGACAGGCTACAGGCATGGACCACAGAGAACAAGGTCACCATCAACCACACCAAAACCGTAGTCATGCACATCAATACCGCCACCACTCCAGTGCAAGCCCCAGCAGTCACAGTGGGTGCCCATCCTCTCCAGCTGGTGCAGTCTGCCAAACTCCTGGGTGTAACTATAGACAACAAACTGGACTGCAAGGCCCATGTAAATAACACAGTCAAGGCTGCCTCGTACCGTCTCTACATGCTACGACGACGTAGGTCACTTGGGACACCCACGCCAGAGCTGAGGACCATCTACAACGCCTTTATTCTCCCCAAACTAACGTATGCGTCACCAGCCTGGTCGTCTTCTCTCAACTCCACCCAACAACGTCAGATATAGAAGGTACAGAAAAGGGCCTGCAGAATCATACTCGGCGCAGAATACTCCGGCTACACCAACGCTCTCTCCACCCTGGAAATGCCATCCCTCAGTAACCTCCACCAACAAGCACTGGAAAGGTTTGGCAGTGGACTACTGCACCACCCTCGTCATCGCCACCTCCTGCCACCTGCAGACCCCCACCCAACTCGCTCAGTCAGCCACTACAAAAAAATTCAGCCCATAAGAGCCCGCACCGATAGATATAAGAACAGCACCATCCCATCTATTGTTAAAATAATAAACAACTCCTGATTTATGTACTGTACAGCCCTGTAAATGTATTCAATGCATATTATATCATTATGTTTAAATCAAATGTAAGTCTACATATTTTCAGCCACCGGCTGCAACTCTATTAATAAACCGTTTATTATTATTATTATTTATTATTTATAACACTACAGGAGTACTTATAACACTACAGGAGCACTTATAACACTAGAGGAGTACTTATAACACTACAGGAATACATATAACACTACAGGAGTACTTATAACACTACAGGAGTACTTATAACACTACAGGAGCACTTATAACACTAGAGGAGCACTTATAACACTACAGGAGCACTTATAACACTACAGGAGTACATATAACACTACAGGAGTACTTATAACACTACAGGAGTACCTATAACACTACAGGAGTACTTATAACACTACAGGAGTACTTATAACACTAGAGGAGCACTTATAACACTACAGGAGTACATATAACACTACAGGAGTACTTATAACACTACAGGAGTACTTATAACACTAGAGGAGCACTTATAACACTACAGGAGTACTTATAACACTACAGGAGTACATATAACACTACAGGAGTACTTATAACACTACAGGAGTACTTATAACACTACAGGAGCACTTATAACACTAGAGGAGCACTTATAACACTACAGGAGTACATATAACACTACAGGAGTACTTATAACACTACATGAGTACTTATAACACTACAGGAGTACTTATAACACTACAGGAGTACTTATAACACTACAGGAGCACTTATAACACTAGAGGAGCACTTATAACACTAGAGGAGCACTTATAACACTACAGGAGTACATATAACACTACAGGAGTACTTATAACACTACAGGAGTACTTATAACACTACAGGAATACTTATAACACTACAGGAGTACTTATAACACTAGAGGAGCACTTATAACACTACAGGAGTACATATAACACTACAGGAGTACTTATAACACTACAGGAGTACTTATAACACTACAGGAGTACTTATAACACTACAGGAGCACTTATAACACTAGAGGAGCACTTATAACACTAGAGGAGCACTTATAACACTACGGGAGCACTTATAACACTACAGGAGTACTTATAACACTACAGGAGTACTTATAACACTACAGGAGTACTTATAACACTACAGGAGTACCTATAACACTACAGGAGTACTTATAACACTACACAGGAGCAATTTATAACACTACAGGAGTACTTATAACACTACAGGAGTAATTTATAACACTACAGGAGTACTTTTATAACACTACAGGAGTACTTATAACACCACAGAGTACTTATAACACTACAGGAGTATTTCAACACTCTACAGGAGCATTATAATAATTACAGGAGTACTTATAACACTACAGGAGTACTTATAACACTAGAGGAGCACTTATAACACTACAGGAGTACATATAACACTACAGGAGTACTTATAACACTACAGGAGTACTTATAACACTAGAGGAGCACTTATAACACTACAGGAGTACTTATAACACTACAGGAGTACATATAACACTACAGGAGTACTTATAACACTACAGGAGTACTTATAACACTACAGGAGCACTTATAACACTAGAGGAGCACTTATAACACTACAGGAGTACATATAACACTACAGGAGTACTTATAACACTACATGAGTACTTATAACACTACAGGAGTACTTATAACACTACAGGAGTACTTATAACACTACAGGAGCACTTATAACACTAGAGGAGCACTTATAACACTAGAGGAGCACTTATAACACTACAGGAGTACATATAACACTACAGGAGTACTTATAACACTACAGGAGTACTTATAACACTACAGGAGTACTTATAACACTACAGGAGTACTTATAACACCACAGGAGTACTTATAACACTACAGGAGTACTTATAACACTACAGGAGTACTTATAACACTACAGGAGTACTTATAACACTACAGGAGTACCTATAACACTACAGGAGTACTTATAACACTACAGGAGTACTTATAACACTACAGGAGTACTTATAACACTACAGGAGTACCTATAACACTACAGGAGTACTTATAACACTACAGGAGTACTTATAACACTACAGGAGTACTTATAACACCACTTTTAAGTAATAAAGCTTAACAGACATCAGTTTGTTTCCCCTGGCCTGGTCTCTCCCCCCTCCCCTGGACTGGTCTCTCTCCCCCTCCCCTTGGCCTGGTCTCCTGTCCCCCTGACCTGGTCTGCCCCTCCCACTGGCCTGGTCTTTCCCCCTTTCCCTAGACTGGTCTCTCCCCCGGCCTGGTCCTCCCACTGGCCTGGTCTCCCCGGCCTGGTCTCTCCTCTCCCCCGGCCTGGTCTCTCTCCCACTGGCCTGGTCTCCCCACTGGCCTGCTGGTCTCCCTTCTTTCAGCCTGCCCCCTCCCCACTGACTGAAGCTCCCCTGGCCTGGTCTTCCCCCTCCCTGGCCTGGTCTCTTCCCTCCCCCTGGCTTGGTCTCGCCCCCTTTCCTTCGCTTTCTCATGACCTCCCAGGAAATCCTTAATTATGGCCACTTACCAAACCTAACCTAACCTAATCTGGCCTGGTCTCTTCCCTCCCCCTGGCTTGGTCTCTTCCCTCCCCCTGGCTTGGTCTCGCCCCCTTTCCTTCGCTTTCTCATGACCTCCCAGGAAATCCTTAATTATGGCCACTTACCAAACCTAACCTAACCTAATCTGAGGTATGTCACACTATCTCAACCCAAACCTAACCAATTGACCAATCCCTCGCGGTAGACCTGAAAAAGTAATAAACTTGTTGTCTCGAAAAGTCTCAAGCAAAAATCCAAGACCACCGAGACCGAGAACTGAGCACCCGAGAGGAGTGGAACAGGGTCACCTTCTCTCCCAGTGTCCTCTGTTCCTCTCCGTTCCATCAATAGGTGCTCATATCCTCACTGTGGTCACTGCCTGCTGGGTCACTGCCTGCTGGGTCGGTGTCTGCTGGTTCACTGTCTGCTGGGTCACTGTCATGTCCAGCTAAACTTTTCCCAACAGATCAAAGTTATAATCCACTTTCTGCACCAGTCAGTTGCTGGTGGCGGCTGTCAACCTTGGCAGCATAACATTACGGATTTCCGAAAAATAACTTAAACTGCTCACCTGAGGTTCAATCACCCCACCGCTACCTTGGGAAATGGGAGCAAGAATCTCCAGGTGATCCTAATGAAACAAGTCTGTGTGATAATAAGGATCTTTAATGAAGGAGTTTTGTAATTAATGATGAAAGAATAAGTTCAATGGTAAATAAATACTAAATATTCTGTATGTAGATAACAGCTGATATGACAGATAACAGGAATGAAGGGATAATACTAGAGATATTAAGGGGATATAATTGAGGGTAGAAGGCCAGGGAAGAGAAGGGAATGGGGGTGGATGATCAAAATTAAAAGCTGGAGTGATGCAAAATTTGGGAAGATTGGTGTAGAGTGTCCCGAAAATATGTGTGCGTGTGTGTGTATGTGTGTGTATGTGCGTGTGTGCGTGTGTGTGTATGTATGTGTATGTGTATGTGTGTGTGTGTGTGTGTGTGTGTGTGTGATGGAAGACTTCAACAAAGAGTCGTTTTACCATCACCGAGTCACAGCCATTTCTCCCCCTTCAGGCTACGGGTGAAGTGACTGCCTTTGACAAGCCCCAAGGAAGTAGGTAGTGTCGTGTGTGTGACAGTGTGTGTGTGTGTTAGTGTGTTCCCGACAGATCCAGATTACACCGAGGTCATCTCTCCTCCGCCACCTCTCTCCTCCTGTCGGTGTGGTAGAGACATAATAAAAACAATTTGCCTCTTCTACCTTTTTTCATCAGAGAGAGAGAGAGAGAGCACTTATCAACAGAGTTTCACTTCTAGATAATCACGAAAAGCATATTTATAAAAACAAAAAACAATCCCACATATATATTCTATTCTGCTGTGTTATTACCTTCTTCTCACCTGGGGGACAAATGAAACGACATGGCAGAAGATAAACAAGGAAAGAAGAAAACACCTTCAGCAGTCTGGTTTAGATATGTAGATGATGTATTATGTCTCTGGCCAAGTAATGAGGACCTAAAAGCTTTCCTGCCACAACTTAATAACTTGGCCCCCTCGATCAAATTCACTGTGGAATTAGAGCATGACTGTAAATTGCCTTTCCTAGACTGTCTGATACACAGAATAGGTAACACTTTTAAGTTCAGTATTTATAGAAACCTACTAATGTGTGTTCATACATTCATTATTATTCTGCCCCTCATAATAGAGTCAAACAGTCAGTATTTTCAACAATGTTTTTACGTGCCTTGAGAATTTGCAGCCCGGAATTCATTGATGAGGAATATAATTATATCTATAATATTGGCTCAAACCTTAAATACCCTAGATCTTTCATAGACAAATGCCTGAACATTACTAAGAAATCTTTTTATAGAACTGATCCCAAGCCCACCCACTCTTAGTATTACCATTTCACAAAAATTTCTCTCAAATTCCTTTACAACTAAAAACCTGGAACGTCAATGTGGCATTTAATAACTCATGCACTGTTAAACAAATGTTAATCAAGAACTCCCCCAACAACACAATTGGTTGCATTCATAAAGTTCCTTGCAAGGAATGTAATATGTTTTACTTAGACCAGACAGGTAAAGATCTTGTAACTAGACTTAAACAACATAAATATAGTGTTAGGACAGGCCAGGAATCCAATGCTCTGTTTGTTCATTTGAGGGATAACAAGCATTGCATTGACTGGGATAATGCCTCCTCAATATTACCTTGTAATTCAATTGACAGTAGGAACATCATAGAATCTAGTCTTATTAAACATACCGAAGCATTCAACATGAATTTGAGTAATGGCATGTACAAACTGGACAATTTTGTAATTAAGAAGATTTGTAACCAGGTGAGAAGGTTGGGTCACCTTACCCTCTGACCTGACTACCGACCGTTGCGGTGCTATTTAAAGATTAGTAGGGTCATTACCTAATACCTGACCGTTGTGGACCTGATCTCACCCTCCGTTGTATATGTACACCTTGTTTTGTACTTCTCCTTAGTCTGTACTCACCCCTGAAGATGTGAATTACACGAAAGCGCTTGGGAACTTCGTGTTTTCTTCTTTCCTTGTGGTTATCAGCATATATATATATATATATATATATATATATATATATATATATATATATATATATATATATATATATATATATATATATATATATATATACACACTAATGAACTTCTACAGCATATATATATATATATATATATATATATATATATATATATATATATATATATATATATATATATATATATATATATACACTAATGAACTTCTACAGGTGATGGAAGATTTAATTACCACATAGTAAAGTTTGATACCTGTAAGTGGTAAATATTGTAGGTATATTTTATATGCATCTTTCTTTTTTTTGTATGTTTTATTCTTATAATTAACTGAATACAAATAATAGCTTTCTTCATTGATCGTGGGAGAGGAAATTCGTCGTATTAGATGTCATGAAAATATAATACCCGGTACTAGAAGGATCCCCCAAACCTGTGAATATTGTAAAAAATATTTAAATCTTTTCAAACTATATAAGAATCAGGTTTTGTTTTTCGTTTTTTAGAAGAAGAAATATATTATGTTAAGGTGTTCAAATTACCCACAATTATCACCTAAACAGAGACGTTAATAACTCTTTTTATGTGATCTTTACCAATAGTAGAGTAGTATCATGTAATACTTGAGTTACCCCTGACACAATGTCGTTTTCTTTCCGCCAGAAATATTTTATAGCCAGGACTAAGGTAAATATTTTAACCCTATACCAGTAAGGTTAAAATGTGCTATTTATTTAGATGACAACTTATTAGCCTTCTTGCCAGATGATGATGGAAGAAATTTGGGTTTAGTTTGAAGTTAATTCTTCGTGTGTGTGTGTGTGTGTGTGTGTGTGTGTCCATATACTGTCCCTCTTCCTCCTCCATCCTCTACATGTGGTGTTTACTTGATGGTGTACTTGAAAGACACGCCCTTGGTCAACCTCCTCTGCCCATGGTAAGTTATAAACAGAGAGTTACTACTAAAGGTGAGTGTTCGGTTCCCCTCGTTACAGTAAATGGTGCTGTTGGAGGATGGATAAGCCTTACTCCCAGCGCCGTTCAGGACAAGGTAGTCCCCTCTACAGCGTTTGGTGGTGGCGACGCGTGTGTGAAGGTAGTCCAGTTGTATGGTCTTGCCCTCGGGAGCCTGAGTGATGGAAGTGGATGGTTAGGTTAGGTTAGGTTAGGTTAGGTTAGGTTAGGTCAGACCGTGAGGTGGTTGATAATGACTGAAAACATAAATAAGAGAAAGATAATAATGAAATACGTCAATCTATTTATTTATCTATCTGTCTATCTATTTTTCTATCTATCTGTGTGGTTGTGTAAGAGGAGAGCCGCACACACTCACCATGATCCACCACTCACACTGGGTGGCTGAGGCGCGCGTCCCAGTGTTGTAGTCTGGTGAGCTGATGGTGTCGCTGCTGCCACTCTCCGCCCTGATCACCTGCACCACACACAACACACACCAGTTGTTAGTAATACTGTAGTAGTAATAATAATATAAATAATAATTCAAGTTTTTTATGTTTGTGAAGAAGACGTTCACTTTTGGGCTAACATGAAGATTACCCCCCGCCAGATCAATTCACCTGATGATTAAATTGTGTAACGCTACCTGGGAGGGGGTAGTTTAGGTTAGTGCTAGTGTTATAGTGGAGTAACAAAAGAGGTTTTCAGTTAATTTTGGGGGAAAAGTTTGGTTTCACTTATGAACTGATAGAATGGAACCCAACTAAGAATTTACCGAAGGGACATAACATCCCCCCCCACCCCCCCAAAAAAAAATTATATATATATATATATATATATATATATATATATATATATATATATATATATATATATATATATATATATATATATATATATATATGCAAAAATAAATAAAAATGCTCCCTTTGGGGCTGGAGGTGGGGGGCGGGGGGTGGTCCTGAACGGGGACGAAGTGTAAATGCTATTTCTTTAGAATGGATAGTCCGACTGAGACCATTGAGGTACTGAGTGCTATGTGACCTGTGTCAACCTATTTCGCCTGTATCACCTCTGGGTAGTCATCAATGTAAGCTTAAAGATCTTAGTTGTTGTAATTATACATTATAACCTCACCATCAGTATAAGCTGAGACTCAGAGCCATTACTCTCAATAAGCTTACTGACAGAGGCGAGGCTTCACCTTGTGGCAAGTCGTCTGTTCCCGGCAGATGGTGATGTTGAAGCCTATATCTTTGTAGCGTCTGCTGGTCTTAAACACCAAACTGTTATAGGCGCTCGGTACACTGTAAGTCCAATTGGTTTTACCAGCGTATCTGTACAGGTGAGAAGTGTTTATTACCAGGGCTGAATACCTTTACTCTCACACACAGACGGAAATTATTTCACCTGAAGTTAACTAATATCAATGAAATAAACTTGTCAACAACCAAGTCGAAAATATACAAGTATTTTTTGTTTACCTAGCTGTGTACATGAACACAGTTGATCAATAAACAAAATAACGATATAACAACATAAAAGATGGTGAGAGATTTAGTTCACTTGCCTCCTCCTCTTCCCGTACAAGTAATTGAGCTGAACAGTGTCACCCCTGGCTAGTTTGAAGGTGTTGGCTGTGATGACCACTCGAGCTGGCTGGTCCTGTGAGGAGACGTAAGAGTTACTACCTAGGAGATACTACCGTAGGAGATACCATCCTAGGAGATACCACCCTAGGAGATACTACCCTAGGAGATACCACTCTAGGAGACACCTCTACACCTGACACACACGGTACACCTTTACACCTGACATAAAACACAAATGCTGCATTTTCAAAGACCCAATAAGTATATACTGTATATATACGTAAGAACGGTCAGCCCCACCCCCCTCCCATTATCTATTTTCTCTCTTCTCGTTTTCTACAGGAGAGACTATGGGATAAAAATGAATTTGACATACTGGGCGTGGAATTATTTATCCATCTTGTTTCTGTTTACTTTGTCTACCATAAACAACATAGTAAATACTGATAATAACAAGAGAAGGTGAATCTGTTTACCGTCTTGCCATTGAATGTACAGTCGAAGTTGTTGGGGTATTTCTTTGTGTTGAAGTTTGGCGAAGACCAGAGGTCACAGTCACCTGAGGAGTCAACTTCACATCGAGGTCCTGAAGGGGTGGTGGTGGTGGTAGGAGTGGTAGCAGTGGTGGTAGGAGTGGTAATAGTAGTAGTAGATGTAGTAGTAGTAGTAGTGGGTGTAGTAGTCATTGCAGTAATATCAGTGACGATAGATTGGGCTGAACCTACAGATCTGTAATGTATATATACAAACAAAACATCAGTACCCCCCTCCTAACAAGTCAACAAAAACAACATACTTAAGACAAAAAACAATCATGGCGTTTATATCAGTGTAACACCCACTAACAAAGCACAGGTGAGAGAGGAAGGTTACAGGTGTACTCACGAACAAG
Source organism: Homarus americanus (assembly GCF_018991925.1). Taxonomy (NCBI): domain Eukaryota; kingdom Metazoa; phylum Arthropoda; class Malacostraca; order Decapoda; family Nephropidae; genus Homarus; species Homarus americanus. The sequence goes on along the minus strand of NW_024735503.1, from coordinate 4,390,305 downwards.
TTCCACTCTTCACGAACGACACAGCGGCGGCCCATCCCTTGTGTTCATCAGTACGGCTTGAGAAATACACGACCATCTCCCTCTCACTGCTTGTTATGTTCTGTCCCGGGGATATATCTCTCTCGCAGTAATATCTGAGAGAGAGAGAGAGAGAGTTGAATGCTATGAATATGGAAGGCGCTCACTAAAACACACACACACACACCTTCCCTACTTCTCTATCCATAGCTCGGTTGACTCCTCTCGTCTATCTACCTATCTATCTATCTATCTATCTATCTATCTATCTATCTATCTCACCACCACCTCCTCTCCTCCTCCACCTTACCTTATATCACCAGGTTCTCCTTCGTCAGGTATCTCCATGATGGCCAGGACGTCGTAGCGACAACAAGGTCTTTCCCTACAGGTTTCTCGGCGGTACAGTGAGAAGTCGTTGAAGGTAAGCCGAGGGACGTGGCACTCTGAGGCTCTGATGACCTTCACGCACTCTGAGCCTGAGGGGGAGAGACTCTGTTGTCATGGTTACCTCTAGCATGAGTCTGTGTTGCCATGGTTACCTCTAGTGTGAGTCTGTGTTGTCATGGTTACCTCTAGCGTGAGTCTGTGTTGCCACGGTTACCTCTAGCATGAGTCTGTGTTGCCATGGTTACCTCTAGTGTGAGTCTGTGTTGTCATGGTTACCTCTAGCGTGAGTCTGTGTTGTCATGGTTACCTCTAGCGTGAGTCTGTGTTGTCATGGTTACCTCTAGCGTGAGTCTGTGTCGTCATGGTTACCCCTATAGTCTGTGTCGTCCCCTAGTGTGAGTCTGTGTTGTCATGGTTACCTCTCGCGTGAGTCTGTGTTGTCATGGTTACCCCTAGTGTGAGTCTGTGTTGCCATGGTTACCTCTAGCGTGAGTCTGTGTTGTCATGGTTACCTTTAGCGTGAGTCTGTGTTGTCATAGTTACCTCTGCGTGAGTCTGTGTTGTCATGGTTACTTTTTAGCGTGAGTCTGTGTCGTCATGGTTACCTCTAGTGTGAATCTGTGTTGTCATGGTTACCTCTAGCGTGAGTCTGTGTTGTCATGGTTACCTCTAGTGTGAGTCTGTGTTGCCATGGTTACCTCTTAGCGTTTTCTAGGTTAGTACACACACACACCTTACCTGCAGAGAGAGAGAGAGAGAGAGAGAGAGAGAGAGAGACGTCCACCTCACCTGCCGGATAGTTCAGGGGATAATTAGGTGAGGAGATGTTACCAGCTTCCGTGATGACCTCAGAACAACTGGAGACTGCGTAATCTGTCAGGATAGATATTTCTGTCTTAAGTTCTTCTGTTTCGTTTATTGACATTAAGACGTCACTACTTGTAAACAAAATCACAAATACTTCAACATTAACATAGTAAACAACGACGACAATTACCGTAATATTTGGTGAGGTTAACTTGGCAGTAATCGCCTGAGGTACCTGGAGGACACACACACGTACAGTCGATCCCCGTATAGCCGTAGTTCTGGCACGGCTCTGAGGTAAGTCCACACTGATCCAACCACTTGCCTGTAGGTAAAGGTACACGTCACATACAGCAAGAAACACCAACAGATTACTTTTAAGTCCAAATAAAGGTTTTTGTTTATGTGGAAAAAATTATAAAACAAACAACTTTATACCTTTGTTAGTCTTTGCTGAACACCTGTACGAGTCTTTATTACAAACACAACAACAAACAACAATATGAAAGTGGTACATGACAGACGGCACCATAACAAAGACACAGACACACACACACACACACACACACACCGGTGCAGTTGTACATGAGGTTGGCCCGTAGTTTATCGTAATGCGACAGGCCATCACGCTGTCCAATGATTCCCTGGGCCAGTGGGTCGAGGGTGATGATGGTGAGGGAGCGGTTGAAGGCGCCGTACTGCCAGGCGTGTAAGAGAGAGAGAGAGAGAGAGAGAGAGGAGGGTTGTTACTACATGAACCAGGTAAAGTAGATAATTAGAGCCTAACTATCATTAACTAGTTATCATAAGTCTGTGTTTGGAGTCCAGGTGTGTGTACAAAAGAGCTTAGGTTGGTATAGGTTAGGTTAGGTTAGGTTAGGTAGCCGATTAATTATTGAACTCATATTTAACTGTAAACTTTAATTAATATGTTGAGAGTTAAGTTACTGTACCATAACGTTCCTTCCCTAACCTAAACTAACCTACTGTAACTATACCCTTCAATAGATGTGGACCCATGACTCGCAATAATATACAGGGTGATGCAGCAACACAAAAACTTCCATCGGTGCTGAAATAAGTCACATGAGAAGAGGTTTTTGTCTCACCCTGTTACTGTTGTGCATGATGGAGGTGAAGTCATAGGGCAGACTGAAGTTATCGACCGTGTAGTGAAGATGTTTCTGAAACTTAAAGAGGTCTTCCTTGTTAATGTTGTCCTCCATGATGTAGATGTACTGATCACGGTCTGGTCGGATGTGCTCGTGGTAAAAGCCGATAGCGTGACCAAGTTGGTGAGCGACCTGGCCAAGCTGAGAGGAGGAGGAGGCGAGGGGGGGTGTTAGGGTGGTAGAACAAGGCAACACCATTCTTTCTTTCCTTCCTTCCTCACTCACACCACATCACATTCACACAGTTCACCACATTATCTATATACTTGTTGAATCAATGTAAACTTGTAAGATGATTTTAAAGAATATCTATCTATCTATCTATCTATCTATCTATCTATTGACAATGACAATTAAGAAAAGAAAGTGAAGAAACCTTATCTAATCATGAACTGTTAAAAAATATGGGAGGGTTAGGTTAGGTTAAGTTAGGTTAGAAAAAAAGACAATATTAACATGTGACTGACTCACCTGAGCACAGCCATCACCTAAGGACAGTGCCTGACCCTGCCAGGTGTGTTGGCGTCCCACAAATGACCAACAACCATCACCGTGGATAAACTTGAGGTGTGGCTGGTCCATATCTGTCGTCTCAACAAAGGTGATGCAGGTGTGTGCCATCCAGTAGTTCAGGCCTTCACGGATTGCCTTCTTATCATCTGAAAAATAGATATGTTTATAATAAATAATAATAATAATAATTAACGGTTTATTGAAAGAGCTTGGCAGCCAGAAGGCTGAAAATATACAGTTACATATTTGGGGAATGGGTTACGAATTACAAATAATATACAAGTGACATAAGTGACACAAATAAGACATATAGTAACTTAGATGGGGATCAGCTCAAAATACAGTTCATTTCAACATAGTGACAGTGTAGGGAGCAGTGTTTCCTGGGAGTGAATACACTGATTTATTACATGTTATTGATAATTTTTACAATGGTTGGGACTGGGCTGTTCTTATAGCGACTGCCCGTACGAAGGGGCTGGATGTGTGCTGAACAGCACTCCCTGACAGGGATCTCAGGTAGTAGGGGCCGAAAATGGGGATGGTGTGTGGCTTCTACCAAATTTGCAGATGAGTGGCTGTGGTGATGGTCAGTGAGAGAGTCGAAAGGCACAAAGGAGCGCTCTTGATATGTGTGGAGAAGGGGAGAGGAATAACTTTGCATGTGCCCCTTTGCACTTTCTTTTTCAGGTGTGTTTACGTTGCAGTATTTAGGGGAGGAAAAGACCAGGGGGGGAGGCATAGGTGAGCTGGGAAGTATGAGTTGTGTATACACTGAGGAGCTCAAAGGAACCTGAGGGACTTGAGTTTATAGAGGAGGTGGAGATGAAACTGGAGGATGAAGAACTCACTGGACGTGTGGTTTCCAATTTAGTTTGTTGAACGGCAGATGCTGAGGAGTCGTGAATCTAAACCTGGAGTGTTCGGGACCTAGGTAATGTTTGGAAGGAGGTGGGGACAATGTTTGAGGAGAGGTTGATGGCACCATTGTCTTGGTAGCGGTTGATGGTGACATGGTTGTTGCGTTCCAGTTTCGAGACTGTTCAATAAACTTGAAGGGCGGTATAGTTGGGAGCGGAATTGTTGACGCTGATCCCAATGGTGGAGTTTATATATTTCAGCGATGCAGGGGTTTCTTAGGGCATCATTGATGAGCATGGCGAAGCAGAGGGTCCCATCTTGGCGCCTTGGGGGACGTTACAGGTGAGTGACTGAAAGGTGAGGACAGCCCTCGAAGCGTACAGCTTGGCGTCGGTCACTGAGGAAGTCTGAAGTTTATGGTATGAGATTCTCCGAAGCCTGCTGGAGGTCATAGGGGTTTTTATGGCGATTATATTGTGGCCGACTCAGGTCGAACGCTTTAGTGGAAATCAATGAAGGCGACAGCTGGAGCAGGACGCTTTTCGCTCGAGATGGCGGTATATAATCGAGAAAGCTGACAAGACAGTGAGTGGTGGAGGAAGCTTTATGTTACAATTGCTGGAGGGTCTATGGACTCTGCAATATCAGTAGGCCCACAAACACAAAACTTCAAGCAGATTAGGCTGGGTATTGGGGTGATTGGGAAAATAGGTCGTAGCTGACGGCGGGATCAGGGGCTGGGTTGACTTGGCACTGTGACACAAGAGGTCTTCTCCAGTCAGCTGCATCTACTTGACTGAGAGAAGCATTGATGATGGAGCAGAGGGGTTTAGCAAGCCCTGGGGAGAACTCTTGAATAGGTTTCATTGTGTCAATGGGGTGTGGTGTAGAGTTGCTCAATTTTTAGCTTGTCCAGGCGTTTTACATGTCAAATTCTACTGTAAGCTTTCAAAAAGGGGGCTGGGTAAGCAGGAGAGTGGTTGTGCCGGCTTTCAGGGAGCGTCTGGCATATAGTATGAAATGGTTATTTGTTTGCTCAGCTGCGCTGAAGTGAGATGCTAAGGAAGGAGGTGGCCATATTGTTTATCCAGAGTCTTTAAGCTTACCACATCATTGACTGATGTTGGTCTGCTTCAGGTGCTAGAATTTGCTGCAGGGGACTTTCAGAAAAAGTGGTTTCGCGGATGACTGCTGCGAAGTGACCTGGAAGCGTGGATGTGGCTGCTGAGATGAAATGCTCTGTCTCTGCTTACAAGTCTGATCTGAGGTGTGAATCCAGGCAAGCTGGGCTAAGAGGATCTGACGACTTCCTCGTGAAGAAGCGGTGGTGAGCTTCGGTGGAAAAGTATAGTTTATCCATTGGTTTCCACGTCAACCACGTTGAGTACTCAGTCCAGGACAGTGAATTATCCACTGTCTAAAGAGGCAATTGCAGAGTCAGTGTAACGGCCTGTAGGTCTTGGATGTAGGGTCTGTAATGGAGGAGTACAGCAGGGGACAGAGAGCATCGATGGCGTGTGCTACACCTGACAGGAGGCAGTGGTTATGAGGTTGGTACCAACCGCTGTCAGTTAAGATAAGGTCAAGGGTGTTTTGGACGTGGGAAGGTCATGACTTGTGATAGTGATAGCTGGTCCTGATATCAGTGGTTAATTTCATTTAAATCCCCACATAATACTAATGGCAAGTGTTGAAGGGGTACTAACCTGAGGTGGTCTGAGGTGGTGATGAGATGATTGATAAGAGTGTCTCTCTGTGTGATTGAGGCATGGTATACCACACAGATGATACGGGAAGCAGGCGTGGTGCCTGCAATGACACACGTACCCCATAATGCTCTACATCTAACTGGGGACTTGAAATATCCAGGCGTGACGGGCGTAGGTCATCTGACAGAAGAGGGCAACGCCCTCCGCGCGTCTTTGTGGACGCATGTGATGAAAGAGTTGATATCCTCTACCGTGACACGTTCAGGTAATAATTTGCTGTTCACATATGGCAAAACTTACGCGCGCGGCGGTTGACCTGACTGTAGTTGCCAGCCTTGCTGAACTGTTAGCCAGGGGTTGACGCGATAGCAGTGCATGGGAGATCATACTACGTCCAGGGAACTTCAGTGATGGTGGCGGTCTGTCAGTGTTTCTCCGGTTTCCAGTGATGCTGCGTTCTAATGGCTTGCGCATGACGCATTTTGTCTGATGGCCCGCGCGTGGAATATTTTCAGACTTGAGTAGCGCGATAACACTTCATCAGATAAATCCGTTCACGCCGATGATACAGAGTGTCGAGTAAGTGATTGCGTTACCGGTTGAAATCGGCAAGAGTGAAGTGTTCGTCACTGGCGGCACTTTGAGGGACACTGACACTGGTAGACATCTGTTAATGTTTGTCAGTTGTAAAGACCGTGGACTTTGTCCTCGGTGCTTGGGGTCGCCGACACAGTTTTCACGATATATGTAAACACCGCGGTGGTCCTTGTCACTGGCACTTTAAAGTTGACCGATAAAGTGCCCACTGTCTGACTTTTCCTTGGGGTGCACTATCGAGCACTGTATGGTAATCACTTATTGCACTGATGGCTAGAATGTTTTGCCGAGAAAGTTCCTTAAGTGCACTATAGGAACACTGCTCCGTAATCATTCGTTCACTAATCACTAGAATGTTTTGCTGAATCGATCCTGGTGTGGTAAGGCTGGTAGGGCGTTGGGGTATACCAGGGGGGGTGGGCAGGGCCAAACAGATTCGGCCTGGCTGCTAAAACCGAGAGCGCCTTCAGGCACGTCCTATCTCACTGAGGGTTGACAAGTGTGTGTGTGTGTGTGTGTGTGTGTGTGTGTGTGTGTGTATACTGTATGTGTTTGTATGTGTATGGATATGTGTAACAGTGAAGTAATACAAACCTAGACATCATATCTGAACACTGTAGCATACTGAGATCTTCTGAGGCCTTAAGGAGACGGGAATTATTATGGAGCTGAGCGAATCTGACCCTTACTGACCAATCACTACCTATAACACACTACATTATAACACGCTACCTATAACAAATTACCTATAACACGCTACCTATAGCAAATTAGCTATAGCAAATTACCTATAACACACTACCTATAACACACTACGTATAACACGCTACCTATAACACAATACCTATAACACAATACCTATAACACACTACCTATAACACACTACCTATAACACACTACCTATAACACACTACCTATAACACGCTACCTATAACACACTACGTATAACACGCTACCTATAACACACTACCTATAACACACTACCAATAACACACTACGTATAACACACTACCTATAACACGCTACCTATAACACACTACCTATAACACACTACGTAAAAACACACTACCTATAACACACTACCTATAACACTATAACACACTACGTATAACACGCTACCTATAACACACTACCTATAACACACTACCTATAACACACTACCTATAACAAACTACCTATAACACACTATCTTTAACACACTACCTATAACACACTACGCATAACACTACCTATAACACACTACCTAAAACACACTACCTATAACACGCTACCTATAACACACTATGCATAACACACTACCTATAACACACTAGCTATAACACACTACCTATAACACTCTACCTATAACACACTACGCATAACAGGCTACCTATAACACTACCTATAACACACTACGTATAGCACACTACGTATAACACACTACCTATAACACACTACCTATAACACACTACCTATAACACACTACGTATGACACACTACGCATAACACAACCTATAACACACTACCTATAACACACTACCTATAACACACAACCTACAACACACTACCTATAACACTCTACCTATAACACACTACCTATAACACACTACATATAACACACTACGCATAACACTACCTATAACACACTACCTATAACACGCTACCTATAACACACTACCTATAACACACTACCTATAACACTCGTATAACACACACCATAACACACTACCCATAACACACTACCCATAACACACTACCTAAAACACGCTACCTATAACACACTACCTATAACAAACTACCTATAACACGCTACCTATAACACACTACGTATAACATACTACCAATAACACACTACCTATAACACACCACCATAACACACTACCTATAACACTACCTATAACACGCTAACTATAACACACTATGCATAACATACTACCAATAACACACTACCCATAACACACACCTATAACACACTAACACACTACCTATAACACGCTACCTAAAACACACTACCTATAACACACTACCTATAACACACTACCTATAACACGCTACCTATAAATTACACATGTATAACATACTACCAATAACACACTACCTAAAACACACTACCTATAACACACTACCTATAACACACCACCTATAACACGCTAACTATAACACTCTACCTATAACACGCTACCTATAACACATTACCTATAACACACTACCTATAACATACTACCTATGACACACTACGTATAACACTTTACCTATAACACACTACCTTTAACACACTACCTATAACACACTACCTATAACACACTAAGTATAACACACTACGTATAACACACTACCTATAACACACTACCTATAACACGCTACGTATAACATACTACGTATAACACTACCTATAACACACCATCTATAACACACTACGCATAAAACTACCTATAACACACTACCTATAACACACTACCTATAACACGCTACCTATAACACACTACCTATAACACACTACCTATAACACACTACCTATAACACACTACCTATAACACGCTACGTATAACACACTACGTATAACACTACCTATAACACACTACCTATAACACACCATCTATAACACACTACGCATAAAACTACCTATAACACACTACCTATAACACACTACCTATAATACGCTACCTATAACACACTACATATAACACACTACCGATAACACGCTACCTATAACACGCTACCTATAACACACTAAATATAACACACTACCTATAACACACTACCTATAACACACTATGCATAACACTACCTATAACACGCTGCCTATACCACACTACCTATAACACACTACGTATAACACACTATGAGAAACACTACCTATACCACACTACCAATAACACAATACCTATAACACACTACCTAAAACACACTACCTATAACACACTATGCATAACACTACCTATAACACGGTACCTATAAAACACTACCTATAACACACTACCTATAACACACTACCTATGACACGCCGTACCTATAACACACTAAATATAACACACTACCTATAACACACTACCTATAACACACTACCTATGACACACTACCTATAACACACTACCTATAACACACTACCTATAACACACTACCTATAACACGCTACCTATAACACACTACGTATAACGCACTACGTATAACACACTACCTATAACACGCTACCTATAACACACTACGTATAACATAATACCTATAACACACTACCTATAACACGCTATCTATAACACACTACGTATAACACACTACCTATAACACACTACCTATAACACACTACCTATAACACGCTACCTATAACACACTACGTATAACACACTACGTATAACACACTACCGATAACACACTACCTATAACACGCTACCTATAACACACTACGTATAACACACTACCTATAACACACTACCTATAACACACTACCTATAACACTCTACCTCTAACACGCTACCTATAACACACTACTTATAACACACTACCTATAACACACTACCTATAACACACTACCTATAACACACTACCTTTAACACACTACGCATAACACTATCTATAAAACACTACGTATAACACACTACGTATAACCCACTACCGATAACACACTACCTATAACACGCTACCTATAACACACTACCTATAACACACTACCTATAACACATGCATAACACTACCTTATAACACACTACCACAACACACTACCTATAACACGCTACCTATAACACACTACCTATAAACACACTACCTATAGCACACCACACGGCGACACACTACCTTTAACACACTACCTATAACACTACCTATAACACACTACCATAACACACTACCTATAACAGGCTACCTTATAACACAATAACCCAA
>NW_024735503.1:4367013-4380283 GCF_018991925.1 Homarus americanus | reverse complement strand
CTAATAGTGTTCTGTCACCTCTCTGTCTACCTGTCCTCCCGCCTGTCATCTCCTTTACTTCTCAGCTCAATTAGTGTTTCGCGTGTTCTACCTAACCTAACCTAAACTAACCTAAACTAAAGTGGTTAATCTATCAGGTGACATAAGCCTCAGTGTTTTATCTACAGATGGTCTCAATGTTTTTCCCGAATAATTGTATATTTCGTGACAGACAAGACAGACAGACAGACAGACAGAGAGACAGACAGACAGACAGTTAATGTAGGGTTAGTATATGAGAGTTATCCTTTTATAACCGTAACACTGAGCTGTTATAATGACAATATTGATATAGTTTTAAGGACAGATTTTAGTGCGTATGTTTGAAATAACTTTAAGTCTTTCGTATGAGATTAATCATTGCCTTTATTAATGTTACTATATATATATAAATATATATATATATATATATATATATATATATATATATATATATATATATATATATATATTAATTCACTTCTAAATAAAGATTAAAGTGAGTTTGTATTTAGATTGAGGTAATGATAGTTTTAAAAGAACCATAGTTGGGTGTCTTCTTAATTTGCTCTCCAGAAACTCGAATTTTGGTAATTCAGTGGAAGAACATCATTAAGGAGAGAGAGAGAGAGAGAGAGAGAGAGAGAGAGAGAGGAGGGGGGGTCACCCGGTAGAGAATCAAAACATCTGAGTCACACCAACAAACCACGAATATAAAAGTTGAAGTTTATTCATGAAGTCGACCATCTGTGTGTGAGGTTGTGTTGATGTTGGGTTATTATGGACCACAGTACAGTCTCTCCGGATGGTGTAAGGCGGGGTGTTGAACGTCCAGGTAAAAAAAGAAGAAGAAATAATTATAATATCTGGCATTCTGGGAGTTGATTATCTATACCTGTAGGGGTCATGGGAGGTGAAAGTGTATACAGTATAGCCCGGAGGTCAAGCTAGGTCACGGCTTGTCTCCACCACCCTGATCCCCCAGAGTGATTGGCCTTACTTGTCCTTTCTGTCTGTCCTGTCTGTCTGTCTGTCTGTCGTGTGTCAGGAGATGTGACGTGTCAGATAATTGTTAGATAGTGACCTGGATTGCTTCTTATGGGGCCTACTGCTGGTGGTGGGTCTTTACCTGAAGTGTGGTTTTAACAGTTGATTATACTTCTGTTTCTACAATCACTACCACCACTTGTACTACTAATGGTACTGTTTTGAGTTACTCTGGCCTCCAACCTCTCCTTCACCTTTCTCCACCAGTTTATTCCTCCAATCAGAGCACTATCATCATATCTGAGGGTTTGCGACCACAGTCCTCTACTCTAAATGTTCTTGGGATGTTTTTACCAATACTCCAAGGTTTTGTATCTCTCTGGGGACTCGGTTTTTAATCTAATTCGTCCATCCCAGTCTCTGCCTTCCCCTGTCCCCCTGACCCCTGCCCCCCCTGGCCCCCCTGGCCCCCCTGACCCTCAACTTTGTCCATTACTATTTCTGTTATTATCACCTCACCCCTAATTATATGACCAAAGTATCTAATTTTTATTTTTCTGTACATTTCAAGTATTTCTCTTGAAGTTGTTGCTTATCTTATTGCTTCTTCATTTGTTTTCCTGTTAGTGTAGCAGACATTATCTCATTCATTAATTCACTGCTCTTTCCAAGATCTGTAAGTTTAATGTAGTTTACCTTATACAAAAAAATCCAAATCAACAAAGCAGATATACAAATTTATTTGGACCTAATTATCACAAACTACTACCTGTACTACTACTATTACCACCTGTATTATTATTATTATTATTATTATTATTATTATTATTATTATTATTATTATTATTATTATTATTATTATTATTATTATTATTAATGCATGATCATTCAAGCGTCGGTTTCTCTCTCTCTCTCTCTCTCTCTCTCTCTCTCTCTCTCTCTCTCTCTCTCTCCAAACACCGTGGGAAGTCGAGTGGAGAAAAACACCCGGGAGGAAATCCCTCAGCCAAAGGGTGACCGGATTAGCTACAATAATCCTACGGTTACTGAGTGAAAAATACCCGTCAGAAATACACTACCTGGCAACACGGAGGTAACCTCAGGCTATAAGAGGGTCTTGCCGGGCTGTAGGATTCTAGACCAGAGTGGTTCGTCCTCCCTGTTACATCACCTGGCTAGCTCCTTAGTGTTCTTTAGTGTTGCACCAAAACAAAGAAGTGGTTACCATGTTATAGGACGTGGCCGGTGTTGTTTATCATCTGGGAGGACGTGTTGAGTGAGTGACGTCACCATGTGGATCAGGTAATATTGATATTGACTCATGTTTATATTGGTTTGTTTTGTTAAGTGTAGTGCTTCCCTCCCTCCCTCCCTCCCTCCTTACCACCTTCTTTCCTCTTTCCTTACCTCCTTCCTCCCTCCCTCTTTACCTTCTTTCTCCCTTCTCTACCTCCATCCTTTCTCCCTTCTCTACTTCCCTCCTTCCCTCACCATCCTCACTATCATCAGCGTTCATTTAATTTTTACAAATCTCTGTTACTCGTGTAATGAAGGTAAGGTAAGAAGTACAAGTAAAGTAAGCATTTATAGTTGTAGGATTGTAAAGTTTGGTAGCGTGGTCGAGTAGTTATTTAACCGATAAAATATATTCCTAAGGGAAATCTTACAAACACCACTTCTAAGTACAGCTATTTATTAGTTAACTGAATGACACGGACACATTAATAAATCTATCCACGTTACTAGACAAAGAATCCTGGACACATACATGAAATGGATACACTTCCCACCGTAAGTAACTCACCCTAGGGATCGCTCTGACAATGACTCACGTGTGACTTGAGGAAGGCCCAGCAGCTGAGGAATGTCTGCAGGTGCTGCTGAAGAGAGTGGTCCCGGCGGGTGCTGGACTCTGTCTCCTGTGGGAGACTTTGCTAGCTGGGGACTCGGTGCTGGGCTGAATGTTCCCTTCCCAACCTTGACTGCTGACGAGTGTGACTCCGTCTGCCTCTTAGGTCTGTCGCTCCCTTGTGTCGGGGAAGGAGCTGTCGGCCCCTTATATTGGCGGTGTCAGGCCGGCAGATGTCGTTACTAATTAACACTATTCTGGGTGTGTCGAGAGAGCTGAGTTTGATCAGGTGCATGGTGCGGGCTGGAGGGTAGTTTCTTGTGTTAAAATGGTCATGACACCGGTTTGACTAATCAGGTGGCGGTGAGAACTCTGTATCATTGTGACCGTGACCTCTGCTGGGTCATATCTTAATCTCACTTTAATTATAAAGGGTGGGTCAACTTACGAGGGTGTACACCTCCGCATCTACTTACTGTTACGTGTTGTTCTTCTCTGAGCTGTGAGCTATGGTCTGGTAAACAATCATTACACAACCCGTTACTCTACAGAACTACAGTACAGTAACGGGCCTATCAGATTTGCTTAGCAGGCCAGCACATGAATACTGAGTGGATTGGTAGCAGATTGTAATGGATTAGTAGTGGATTATAATGGATTAGCAACAGATTGGTAGTGGATTGTAATGGATTGGTAGCGGATTGTAATGGATTGGTAGTCGATTGTAATGTACTGGCAGTAGATTTGTAGCAGATTGTAATGGATTGGAAGCAGATTGGTAGCGGATTGTAATGGATTGGTAGTGAATTGTAATAGATTGGCAGCAGATTGTAATGGATTTGCAAAAGATTGGAAGTGGATTGTATTGAATCGGTAGTAGATTGGTGAAATATTTAATGAACATTTACTAAATACCTCTCGTTCTTCGGGTGAGTGACAGGATGCTTTGTATTATACTCTGCCTATGCTTGTCTCACGTGGTACAAAAATTAAGTAATTTTTTTCTCTCGAAACTGTGTGTGTGTGTGTGTGTGTGTACTCATCTGGTTATACTATTGTTTTCTTATAGAACCAAATCAATGACCGATTATATATTACTACTACTATTATTATTATTAATATTGATGTTATTATTATTATTATTATTATTATTATTATTATAATGTTATTCTACTTTTTTCAATATATTCTTAACGTCGGTTTTCCAGAGTGTGGCTGATGATGGCGGCGCTGACGGCGAAGCAGACATCTGGAAACCGTCTGAAAATGATCTACGATCGAGCTGAAGCCCTGTGCCCCTGTGTGACCCGGAGAGTGTGTCCTAACTACTACGGGTCCTCGGAACTCGATATACAAAATTACGGCAACCTTCCACCCTGTCTCATCTTCTGGAGGGTCCGGTGCTGCGACGACTCAGCTATAGAGGAGATGATGAAAGAGCTGAAGGTGGGCGAGGGACCAGCAGGAGGAGGTGGGGTGTTTGGCGGGGTCATACACCACCTCAACACTGGAACCACTTTTGGTAGTGGAGCAAATTCTGGAAATGAAAACAATGTTGGTTCTGGAAGTGGAGGCACATTTGGAAGTACTACAGGTTTTGGAAGTGGAGGCACCCTTGGGAGTACAACGGGTTCTGGCAGTGGAGGCACCTTTGGAAGTACTACAGGTTCTGGAAGTGGAAGTGGAGGCACCTATGGAAGTACTACAGGTTCTGGAAGTGGAGGCACTTTTGGAAGTACTACAGGTTCTGGAAGTAGCGGCATCTTTGTAAGTACTACAGCTTCTGGAAGTGGAGGTATTTTTGGAAGTACTTCAGGTTCTGGAAGTGGAAGTGGAGGCACCTTTGGAAGTACTACAGGTTCTGGAAGTGGAGGCACCTTTGGAAGTACTACTGGTTCTGGAAGTGGAGGAGGCACCTTTGGTACTACAGGTTCTGGAAGTACGGCATCTTGGAAGTACTACAGGTTCTTTGGAAGTACTTCAGGTTCTGAGTGAAGAGAAGCCAGACAGGTTCAGTGGAGGCAGAATTTTGGGAAGCACTACAGGTTCTGAAGTGGAGGCCCTTTGAAGTACTTCTGAAGTGGAGGTGGAAGTTTAGTGGAGGCACCTTGGAAGTACTACAGGTTCTGAAGTTCTTGGAAGAACTGAAGTACAGGGAAGTGGAAGTGGAGGCACAGGTTCTGGAAGTGGAGGCACCTTGAAGTACTACAGGTGGAGGACAGGTTCTGAAGTGGAGGCATTTGGAAGTACTACAGGTTCTGGAAGGGAGGAAGGTTCGAAAGGTGTGTTCTGGAAGTGGAAGTGGAGGCCCTTGGAAGCACTACAGGGAAGTGGAAGTGGAGGCACCTTGAAGTACTACAGGTTCTGGAAGTGGAGGCAACTTTGGAAGTACTACAGGTTCTGGAAGTAGCGGCATATTTGGAAGCACTACAGGTTCTGGAAGGGAGGTATTTTTGGAAGTACTTCCAGGTTCTGAAGGAAGTGGAGGCACCTTTGAAGTACTACAGGTTCTGGAAGTTCTTACAGGTTCTGGAAGAAGTGGCACCTTTGAAGCACTACAGGTTCTGGAAGTGGAGGCACACTTGGAAGGCACCTACACAGGTTCTGAAGTGAGCACCTTTGGAAGTACTACAGGTTCTGAAGTGAAGGCTTTGGAAGTACTGCAGGTTCTGAAGTGAAGTGGAGGCACCTTTGGAAGTACTACAGGTTCTGGAAGTGAAGGCTCCTTTGGAAGTACTGCAGGTTCTGGAAGTGAGAGTGGAGGTACCTTTGGAAGCACTACGGGTTTTGGAAGTACTATAGGTTCTGGAAGTGGAGGCACCTTTGGAAGTAGTACAGGTTCTGGTAGTGGAAGTGGAGGCAGTTTTGGAAGTACTACGGGTTCTGGAAGTGGAAGTGGAGGCACCTTTGGAAGTACTACAGGTTCTGGAAGTGGAGGCACCTTTGGAAGTACTACAGGTTCTGGAAGTGGAGTCATCTTTGGAAGTACCACAGGTTCTGGAAGTGAAGGCATTTTTGGAAGTAGCATCAGTTCTGGAAGTGGAGGTGTAGGCAGTTTTGGAAGTATCACAGGTTCTGGAAGTGGAAGTGGAGGCATTTTTGGAAGTACCACAGGTTCTGGAAGTGGAAGTGGAGGCATTTTTGGAAGTAGCACCAGTTCTGGAAGTGGAAGTGGAGGCATTTTTGGAAGTACCACAGGTTCTGGAAGTGGAGGCATTTTTGGAAGTAGCATCAGTTCTGGAAGTATAAGTGGTGGCAGTTTTGGAAGTACCACAGGTTCTGGAAGTATAAGTGGTGGCAGTTTTGGAAGTATCACAGGTTCTGGAAGTGGAAGTGGAGGAACATCTACAGATATATTAACACCTTCCATTGATTCAAACATCCAGATTCCTTCTCTTGAACTCGGGTATTTACCACCACTTCCAGCACCTGGGTCCTCGGCCCCTTCATCTACCACGTTTCACTTAGATTATGATTTTTTGCAGCTTCCACGATCCGAGGTCAATTTAGACACACCTGATTCCGATTTACATTCTTCTGAGTCACAACATACATCATCGACACCATCACACCAAGCATCATCTCTTTTATCATCACAACACGTCCTGGAAGAATCATCACAACACGTCTTGGAAGAATCATCACAACACGTCCCTGAGCCATCATACACAGCACCACAACACCCTCAGTCAGAATCTTCACACCATCTCTTAGGCCAGTTTATCTCATCCATGATAAAGGAGGCACAGAAGTTGTCGTCCACCACGCCCTCACCACCCACCTCTTCCTGTAGTGACGAGAACTCCCCACACTGCTCCAAAGCTTCGACTGTGAGTGAGGAAACTGCACAGCAAGCTTTCAATTCTACATCAACCTCCGACCATCCTCTATATTCCACTTCAAGTTGGTTGGCGCCGTACTTCTTTATACCTTCACCCTCGGTCTCTCCACCTCCACATATATCTTCTTCGTCGTTCGTCTCTTCTTCACCGCCGCTACAACTGGCTGTCACCTCTCCAGAACACCAACCAGACCTCTTGTTATCAAAACTTCCCTTCCATTTATTTGAGTCGGCGAACTCCTCTCCTGTTAATTTATCCCTGTATCTCCCAGAAATACAGTCACAGGTGGTTTCTTCGACTGACGATGCACTAATCCTACATGTGTACCAGCAATCGCCAAAGCCAGATAGACCAATGTTTTCTGATGTACCGTTTGCCACGCCACCTGGGACGCCACCCATCCTGGCTAACATCATGCCTCTGTCTCCGTCTGCCGATGACGTTCCTTCCATGCTTGGCCACCTCGCACACCTTTCTCAGCTGCCAATGCAGAGTGAAGGAGACGATAAAAGACACTTTGTTGAGCTTCACTGTGTGCCCGTCACCAAGTGTTCCCGCCCTCACACTGACGATCCTTTGGACACTTGTGTTTACGGGTTTCCACCGGAGTGTGTTGAGGGCAAAGTTCGGTGCCTTGACAACTACGCTGGTCCCGTCAGATTTAATTGTTTCATAAATAATGTGGCATTTATACCAGAACCCGAAGTTGATGTTCCTTCAAAAGCTTCCCTGAGAACAGAGTCTCAGAATTTTGCTCCCGTCCCTCAAACTGGTTCTGACCTACTTACAGTGAAGGACAGCAAGAATACTGCAGCACCAACACATTTACCAGTCACACATCACAACGGCGAATCTAAAACCACTGTAGTCGAAGTGGTTCCATGTACTGTCATCAGAACTTGCAAACGCCGGTACGGATCATTCAGGGCTGATGTGATCAATTACGGATTTTTGCCCTTGTGTCCAGAAGGTCAGGTTCGCTGTCTTGATGATGTACCTTCTATTCGGAGAGGTAGTGAGACAGCCTTCAGTCCTCAAGGAGCTAACTCTCAGTTTCCCAACCAACAGATTCTTGAACATTCGGTGACTGAGAACCTCGACCAACGTACGGTACATGAACATAACATTTCACAACAAACAATCGACGACAGTTCTCGTCACCAGTCAACTTTACAAAATTCTCAAGACCCTGACAGTCAGAGTGGTGAACAGAAAGACAGTCAACTCTCGTATCAGGTTACCAGTCAAGTTGTTAATCTGTCTGAATCCACTTTTGACGCCAATCAACAAGTCAGTGACCAAGATTCGCAGCAGCAGTCAACAGATGAAGGACTTCAACCAAATCTAGTTTTTACTTACGAAAATCAACAAAAAAGTAGCGCCAGTCCTGTCTACAAGACCGGTTCTGACAACTCACAGTCAACACATCCTGACAAGCACAAAAGAACCGAGCCTTCACCCAGCATTTCTGAAGACCAGGGTTCCTCACCATCAAGTTATCACCCACAGGAACAGCAGAAATCCTCCCTGCAACAGCCAGCAGCCTCTACAGAGGATCTCCTCCCTGCAGCAGCCACCATTTCTTCCTTCGCCCATCACCCACACAGACAACCCGGCTTCAGTGGTGTTAATGAGTACCACCAGCACCCGTGGGTGGACTCCCCCCACCACCCTTCACCCCACACACACTTCTCACTCACCAGGCGGCCGGACTCAAGGCTGGGACAAGCGATCAGCGACGACAGTAACAGAAGGAAATTCAAGATAAAAAATCCTCTTGGGTTCCCACTTTCACTTTTGTTTCAATAAGGTTTTATAGAGTAGTTTGTGAGGAAATATTTGGATAATGAAGTCTGTTTCATTTTTCGGATCACCTGAAAATTAGCTCCTGTTTAATTCGCCCTAACGGTAACTTAACCTAACCTAACCCCCAGGTAACATTAAGGTGTTTAATCATCAGGTAAACTAAGCTGGGGCCAATCATCATGTGACCCCATTATACTCAGGGAATGTTTTCATATGGTACTTTGGGACGTACCAAAGTATCGAGTATGATATAAAGATTTGCAGAAATATTATTTTATTATTGACCTATAAATAACAACTTCCTGTTCATATTATTGTGAAATGGAAAATATTTATGAAAAAAAGATATAATTTATATTAAAAGGGTGAGTTTAACGGATAGATCTTTCGAGAGTAATAAGTCGGAAGCTCAGGTCAGAAATAACACTGGGTGGCCTGGTGGTAAGTCTTTTCACTCTCACACACTGGGGTTAACGATCGAGCCTCGCTGATGGAGGTTTAAGATAGTTTCATTTACATAAGTATGGTGAACACCCTTGACCTCTGACAGACCTTTACTAAACAGAAATTCGTTCATGACGTCAGTACTAAGACATACATGAACGTCAAAACAAGATATAAAGACACTGATGAAGGAGACCACTTGGCCGCCATTAATATCAAGCGGTAGAGGCGTCAATTCCTTAACGTTATAATTGATAGACTTCTTGAAAGAGTCCGAGGTAAACGGCTGAGTCTCTATCGCCCTGCCGTTACATAACTTAACTCCTTTCATGAGCTTCAATGTATCATTCACGTGGACTAATGAACGTCTGGATGTGATCATGGGGCGGGGCGGGGAAATGTGTGCACCTGTGACTGCAAGTGTTGTGGCCGAGTGGATGTAGCACTCGTCTTTTGACCCAACGGTTTCCGGTTCGAGTCCTATATCAGACCACTTGAGCTGGACTACCCAAGTCGATGTAGATGGAGAATGTATACAGTTGGGTAGTACAAAGTGGTAGAGACCCTCTGTTATAGTGATGACCAAAACATACACATATATAAATAACATAGGTAACCTGCATGACTTATAAACATCATAATAGCGACCTACACACTCATCATCCCTCACAAGGTGGCCAGCGTGTTGAACATCTGTGACGAGATCAGGTTGATGGGGAGAGAGGGGAGGTGCGCTTATCCTGCTATAGGCTAAGTAGTACGGTATATTTGTTAATTAGTAAACATTAGTGGAGGTAGTCTACTGACCCCCTTTGTACGGGCTCCCCTCTGAGTTGAATAAAGTCGTCTTGTGTTGGCCAAATAAAATATTAAAAGTGTCGTCCCTGTAGTGAAGGGGTTAAGGACTCGGGAAAAGACTGCGTTGCCTATAAGCTTAGGTAATGACCCTGATATAAAGGACTAAAAGCTTATCTATTGTGCTAACTAAACCACCACATTCCTGTCACAGGATATACCCTATGACGTCACATCGAAGGCTTATGGTTATTGGCTGAACTTGAGGGCTGGACGGAGTCGCCAGGACTATACAAGTATACAGTTGTTTATACAAATTTCAGTGTTGCTCAGAGTATGAATGTTCCAGAACACTTGGGACGAGAGAAAAATTGGTCACTACTTGTCGCAAGTGTTCCCTATAAAGACCCCTACCCTGGTGGCCTCGGCGGGCGGGGATGAGGTACACGTAGAGCTGCTGGAGGCGAGGCAGTAACAGACGTGGCGCAGCAGTGACCGTGTTAACATGGCGAGGCTGGTGTGGCGGTGCTTGGTCGTGACGAACCTTCTGATAGGAGTTACTTGTGGTCAGGTATATCCTCGTCCACCTGTCTGTGCATTGTCCTTTCCATTCTTCTGTTTAATATCATGCAAATAACATCTCCAGAAATGTCGGTGCAGTTAAATAAATTATTTCTACTGTTAACCGTTTCCTCCACCATACTGCAGTCTCTACGCTAAAACACCATTGTAAGAGTATAATTGGACTTGTTTTTAAAGCGTTGTATTGTGTATTTAGCTTTTGATAAGTCTAGGAGGAAACTGTGACCATTACAGTGGGTTAAGAAGACTGTAAAGTATGGTGCACTAAGAGAGGGTAACTCAACCAAACACACTCGTCCTCACCAGCTGTAGGAGTCACCATATAGGGGAAGTGAATAACCAAATTCTTATTATATAGTCTACGCATTATGATTTTTTTTAGTTTATTTTCATTTTTTCTTGAGGTAATAATAATAATAATAATAATAATCAAGCTTGTAGTGATGCATTCAATACAAGTAAGTGATGAGGGAGTATTTGTCATGACTGGCTGTATGGCTCAAAAGTGTATGGTAACACGCCATTCTATTCATTGCTTGACACTCGAGTTATGCAGAGAGAGAGAGAGAGAGACCGACCAAACTACTCACCCTCTCCTCAACAGCGTCAATGGTTCGAGTACATCAACGCTGACACTTCGGGCGGGGAGAAGCTCTTGGAGGCTGACACCCTGATGACGGCTGAACAGTGTGACCCAATAGAAGAGAGGATGGCCACGACTGACACGAGCACACTATTATGGCCAGATGGACCAGGTGGATGGCCACTTGTTCCTTACGTCTTCGATTATGTCTTTGGTAGTAAGTAAATATATGGTGTGTTATAGGTAGTGTGTTATAGGTAGCGTGTTATAGGTAGTGTGTTATCGGTAGTGGGTTATACGTAGTGTGTTATACGTAGTGTTTTATAGATAGTGTTATGCGTAGTGTGTTAAAGGTAGTGTGTTATAGGTAGTGTGCTATAGGTAGTGTGTTATAGGTAGTGTGTTATAAGTAGTGTGTTATAGGTAGCGTGTTAGAGGTAGAGTGTTATAGGTAGTGTGTTATAGGTAGTGTGTTATAGGTAGTGTGTTATACGTAGTGTGTTATAGGTAGCGTGTTATAGGTAGTGTGTTATCGGTAGTGTGTTATACGTAGTGTGTTATACGTAGTGTGTTATAGGTAGCGTGTTATAGGTAGTGTGTTATAGGTACCGTGTTATAGGTAGTGTTATGCATAGGGTGTTATAGGTAGTGTGTTATAGGTAGTGTGTTATAGGTAGCGTGTTACAGGTAGTGTGTTATAGGTAGTGTGTTATAGGTAGTGTGTTATAGGTACCGTGTTATAGGTAGTGTTATGCATAGTGTGTTATAGGTGTGTAATAGGTAGCGTGTTATAGGTAGTGTGTTATAGGTAGTGTGTTATAGGTAGCCTGTTATAGGTAGTGTGTGTTATAGGTAGTGTGTTATAGGTAGTGTGTTATAGGTAGTGTGTTATAGGTGGTGTGTCATGGGTAGTGTGTGCTATAGGTAGTGTTATGGTGTGTGTTATAGGTGGCGTGTTATAGGTAGTGTGTTATTGGTAGTGTGTTATGGTGGTGTTGTCGTGGTGTGTGTTATAGGTAGTGTGTTATAGGTAGCGTGTTATAGGTAGTGTGTTATTGGTAGTGTGTTATAGGTAGTGTTATGCGTAGTGTGTTATAGGTAGTGTGTTATAGGTAGTGTGTTGTAGGTAGTGTGTTATAGGTAGCATGTTATAGGTAGTGTGTTGTAGGTAGTGTGTTATAGGTAGAGTGTTATAGGTAGTGTGTTGTAGGTACCGTCTTATAGGTAGTGTTATGCATAGTGTGTTATAGGTAGTGTGTTATAGGTATTGTGTTATAGGTAGCATGTTAGAGGTAGAGTGTTATAGGTAGTGTGTTATAGGTAGTGTGTTATATGCAGTGTGCTAAAGGTAGTGTGTTATAGGTAGAGTGTTATAGGTAGCGTGTTATAGGTAGTGTGTTATAGGTAGTGTGTTTTAGGTAGTGTGTTATAGGTAGCGTGTTATAGGTAGTGTGTTATAGGTAGTGTGTTATAGGTAGTGTGTTATTGGTAGTGTTATGCATAGTGTGTTATAGGTAGTGTGTTATAGGTAGTGTGTTATACGTAGTGTGTTATAGGTAGTGAGTTATAGGTAGTGTGTTATAGGTAGTGTGTTATAGGTAGTGTTATGCGTAGTGTGTTATAGGTAGTGTGTTATAGGTAGTGTGTTAAAGGTAGTTTGTTTTAGCGAGTGTGTTATAGGTAGTGTGTTTTAGGTACCGTGTTATAGGCAATGTTATGCATAGTGTGTTATAGGTAGTGTGTTATAGGTAGCGTGTTATAGGTAGTGTGTTATACGTAGTGTGTTATAGATAACGTGTTATAGGTAGTGTGTTATAGGTAGTGTGTTATACGTAGCGTGTTATACATAGTGTGTTGTAGGTAGTGTGTTATCGGTAGTGTGTTATACGTAGTGTGTTATTGGTAGTGTGTTATCGGTAGCATGTTATACGTAGTGTGTTATTGGTAGTGTGTTATAGGTAGTGTGTTATAGGTAGCGTGTTATAGGTATTGTTATAGGTAGTGTGTTATAGGTAGTGTGTTATAGGTAGTGTGTTATCGGTAGTGTGTTATACGTAGTGTTATAGGTATTGTGTTATTGGTAGTGTTGTATAGGTAGTGTTATGCATAGTGTGTTATACGTAGTGTGTTATAGGTAGTGTGTTATAGGCAGCGTGTTATAGGTAGTGTTATGCATAGTGTGTTATAGGTAGTGTGTTATAGGTAGTGTGTTGTAGGTAGTGTGTTATAGGTAGTGTGTTATAGGTAGTGTGTTATAGGTAGCGTGTTATAGGTAGTGTGTTATTGGTAGTGTGTTATAGGTAGTGTTATGCGTAGTGTGTTATAGGTAGTGTGTTATAGGTAGCATGTTATAGGTAGTGTGTT
>NW_024735503.1:4329713-4366913 GCF_018991925.1 Homarus americanus | reverse complement strand
AGAGAACAACACTATTACGGTGGGGGAACAGAGAACAACACTATTACAGGTAGAGAATTGAAGAACAACACTAATACAAGGTAGAGAGGGGGTGAGAGAACAACACTGTGCACATAGAGAGAAGTGAGAGAGAACAACACTATTACAGGTAGAGAGAGAGGTGAGAGAGAGAACAACACTATTACAGGTGAGAGAGAGGTGTGAGAGAACAACACTATTACAGGTGGGGGGTGAGAGAGAGAGAACAACACTATTACAGGTAGAGAGAGAAGTGAGAGAGAGAACAACACTATTACAGACAGAGAGAAGTGAGAGAGAACAACACTATTACAGGTGGGGAGAGGTGAGAGAACAACACTATTACAGATGGGGGGTGAGAGAGAGAACAAGCACTATTACAGATGGGGAGAGAGAGAGGTGAGAGAACAACACTGTGCAGGTGGGGGGTGAGGAGAGACAACACTATTGCAGATGGGGGAGAGAGAGGGGGTGGGAGAACAGCACTGTGTGCACGTGGGGGGGGGGTGGGAGAACAACACTGTTATTACACAGATGAGAGAGAAATTGAGAGAACAGCACTGTGCAGGTGAGGGGGGTGAGAGAGAGACAACCTCTTGCAGGTGAGAGAGAGGAGATTGAGAGAGAACAACACTGTACCGGATGGAGAGAGAGGGTGGGGAGAACAACACTGTGCACGTGGGGGGGTGAGAGGGAACCATACTGTGCAGATGGGGGGGGAGTGGAGAGAGAACAACACTGTGCAGATTGGGGGGGGTGAGAGGTGTGCTGTGCACGTGGGGGGGTGAGAGGAACAACTCTTACGGGTAGAGAGAGTGAGAGAACAACACACGCTATTACGGGTGAGAGAGAGATTGAACAAGCATTACGGGTGAGAGAGAGAGGTGGAGAACAACACTATTACGGGTGGGGGGTGAGAGGGGAACTCAGCACTATTACGGGTGGGGAGAGAGAGGTGAGAGAACAACACTGTTACAGGTGGGGGTGAGAGAACAACACTGTGTACAGGTGGGGGGTGAGAGAACAACTGTGCAGGTGAGGGGGGTGAGGAACAACACTATTACAGGTGGGGGAGGTGAGAACAGCACTGTGCAGATAGAGAGAGGTGAGAGGGGGAACAACACTATTACCCAGGTGGGGGAGGGATGAGAGAGAACAACACTGTTACTGTGGGGAGGTGAGAACAACACTATTACCCAGGTAGAGAGGGATGAGAGAACAACACTATTGCATGTAGAGGTGAGAGGATCAAGCACTATTGGAGTGAGAGGAGATTGAGGGGAACAACACTGTGTGCAGATTGGGGGGAGAGAGTTGAGAGAACAACATAATGCAGGTGGGGAGAGAGAACAACACTGTACAGGTGGGGAGAGGTGAGAGAACAGCAATGCAGGTGGGGGGGTGGAGAACAACACTGTGCAATTGGGGAGGTGAGAGAGAACAGACATATGTGCAGATTAGAGAGGGCAGAGGAACAACTTTATTACAGATAGAGAGGGTGAGAGAACAACACTATTACAGGTGAGAGAGAGAGGTGAGAGAACAACACTGTACAGGTGAGAGAGTGAGAGAGTGGCACTATTACAGGTAAGAGAGAGGTGAGAAAACAACACTGTACATGTAGAGGGTGAGAGACAACGCACTATTACTGGGAAGAGAGGGTGAGAGAACAACATGCAGGTGTGAGAGAGAGAGAGGTGAAGGAACAACACTATTACAGGTGGGGAGGTCAGAGAGAACAACACTATTACAGGTGTGAGGTGAGAGAGACAGCACTAATACGGGTGAGAGAGAGAGAGGTGAGAGAGAACAGCACTATTGCAAGGGTGGGGGGTGAGAGGAACAACTTGCCTGTGCAGATTGGAGAGAGGGCAGAGAACAACACTAATTACAGGTGGGGGTGAGAGACATGCTAATATGGGTGAGAGGGTGGGGGAGGAACAACACTATTACAGGTGGGGGAATTAAAGAGACAACACTATTACAGGTGGCAGGAGAGATTGAGAGAACAACACTATTACTGTGGGGGGTAAAGAGAGAACAACACTATTACAGGTGAGAGGGGTGGGGAGAACAACACTGTGCAGGTGGCAGGAGGAGATTGAGAGAACAACATATTACAGACAGAGGAGGGTGAGAGAACAACACTTTATTACGGATGGGGAGATTGAGAGAACAACACTGTACAGGTGGAGATTGAGAGAACAAGCACTGTGTGCAGGTGGGGGGTGGAGAACAAGCACTGTGCAGACCAGAGGTGAGAGGAGACAACTGCTATTACCGGGTAGAGAGGTGAGAGAACAACACTATTACAGGTAGAGAGGTGAGAGAACAACACTATTACAGGAGGTGAGAGGTGAGAGAACAACACTATTACAGGTAGAGAGAGAGAGAGGTGAGAGAACAACACTATTACAGGTAGAGAGGTGAGAGAACAACACTATTTGGAGTGGGGGGGAGCGAGAGAGAGACAACACTATTACAGATGAGGGGAGATTGAGAGGAACAACACTGTGCCACGGAGCAGGGGTGAGAGGAACCTGCTATTACAGGTGAGGGTGAGAGAACAACACTAATGCAGGTGGGGAGAGAGAGAGAATGAGAGAGAACAGCACTATTACAGGGTGAGAGGGGGTGAGAGAGTGTACTATGCAATTGAGGGAGAGGGGGGTGAAGGGAGACAACACTATTACACGGGTGGGGAGGGTGAGAGGAACAAGCACTGTGCAGGTGGGGGGAGAGTGAGAGAACACTGTGCA
Organism: Homarus americanus; assembly: GCF_018991925.1. NCBI lineage: Eukaryota > Metazoa > Arthropoda > Malacostraca > Decapoda > Nephropidae > Homarus > Homarus americanus. The sequence goes on along the minus strand of NW_024735503.1, from coordinate 4,364,136 downwards.
GGTGAAGTGGAGAGAACAACACTTCAATACAGATGAGAGAGAGAGAGATTGAGAGAGAACAACACTATTACGGGTCAGAGGTGAGAAAGAAACACTAGCCCACACAGGTAGAGGTGAGAGAGAAACAACACTATTACAGGTAGAGGTGAGAGAGAACAACACTGTGGGCAGAGGGTGGAGAGAACAACACCTGTGCAGATGGGGGGTGAGAGAACAACACTTATTACAGGTGAGAGGTGAGAGGAGACATAACACTATTACAGGTGAGAGGTGAGAACAACACTGTGCAAGGTGGGGAGGGTGAGAGAACAAGCACTGTGCAGGTGGGGGAGGTGTGAGAACAACACTGTGCAGATGGAGGGTGGAGAGACAAGCATGTGCAGGTGGGGGGAGAGAGGTGTGAGAACAGCACTGTGCAGTGGGGGTCAGAGAGAACAACACTGTGCAGGTGGGGGAGATTGAGAGAGAACAACACTAATACGAATTGAGGAGGGTGGGGAGAACAACACTATTACAGCGAATTGGGGGGTGGAGAACAACACTATTACAGGTGGGGAGAGAGGGGGTGGAGACAAACACTATTTCGCAGGAATTTGGGGGTGGAGAACAAGCTTGCTATTACAGGTGGGGGGGATGGAGACAACACTGTGCAGGTGAGAGGGTGAGAGAGAACAAGCACTGTGGGGTGAGAGAGAGGGGGTGGAGAGAGGGGGCAAACACTGTGTACAGGTGGGGGGAGAGGGTGGGGAACAAGCACTGTGCAGGTGGGGGGGTGAGAGGGGCAAGCCTGTGCAGGTGGGGGGGTGAGAGAACAACACTGTGCAGACCAGAGGTGGAGAGAGAACAACACTGTGCAGGTGAGAGGGTGAGAGAACAACACTAATGCAGGTGGGGGTGAGAGAACAACACTATTACAGGGTGAGGGGGTGAGAGGAGACAACACTGTGCAGATGAGGAAGAGGTGAGAGAACAACACTATTACAGGTAGAGGTGAGAGAACAACACTATTACAGGTGAGGGGATTGAGAGAGAACAACACTATTACAGATGAGAGGGTGAGAAGGGTACACTATTACACAGGTAGAGAGGTGAGAGAACAACACTATTACAGGTGGGGGGTGAGAGAGAACAACACTATTACGGAGTGGGGGGTGAGAGAGGAACAACACTATTACGGGTGAGAGAGAGAGAGGTGTGAGAACAACGCATGCAGGTAGAGGTGGAGAGAGACAACACTATTGCAGGTGAGAGGGGGTGTGGAACAACTGTGCAGTGGGGGTGAGAGGGAGACAACACTATTACAGGTGGGGAGGTGAGAGAACAACACTATTACCAGGTGGGGGGTGAGAGAACAAGCACTATTACAGATGGGGGGGGTGGAGACAACATATTGCAGACAGAGAGAGGGTGAGAGAACAACACTATTACAGGTGGGGAGGTGGAGAGAACAACACTATTGCAATTGAGGAGGGTGAGAGAGGGAACAACACTATTACCAGGTGGGGGAGATTGAAGGGCAGCACTATTACAAGGTGGAGAGAGAGGTGAGAGAACAACTATTACAGGTGGGGGAGAGAGGGTGAGAACAACACTATTACGGGTGAGAGGGTGGGAGGAGACAACACTGTACAGGTGGGGGGTGGAGAGAGGAACAACACCATTACAGGGTGGGGGGGTGAGAGAACAACACTGTACAGGTAGAGGAGATTGAGAGAACAACACTGTGCAATTGGGGGAGAGGGTGAGAGGAACAACACTGTGCAGATTTGGGGGAGGGTGGAGAGAACAACACTATTACAGATTGAGAGGGGGGGTGGAGAGACAGCACTATTACAGATTGAGGGGGGTGGGGGGGAGGAGACAACACTGTGCAGACCAGAGGAGATTGAGAGAACAACACTATTACAGGTGGGGGGTGGAGACATGCCTGTGCAGGTGGGGAGGTGAGAGAACAACACTATTACAGGTGGGGGGGGTCAGAGAGAACAACACTGTGCAATTGGGGAGGTGGAGAACAACACTATTACGGAGTGGGGGGTGAAAGGAGGACAACACTGTACGGGTGGGGGGGTGGGGAGGAACAACACTGGCCCACGAATTGGGGGGTGGAGAGAGAACAACTGTGCAGGTGGGGAGATTGAGAGAGGGAACAACACTGTGCGGGTGGGGGGGTGAGAGACAACACTATTGGGTGAGATTGAGAGAACAACACTGTGCAGATTGGGGAGGGGGGTGAGAGAACAAGCACTATTAAAGGGTGGGGGAAGTTGGAGAACAACACTATTACTGGTGTAGAGAGGAGAGGGTGAGAGAGGAACAACACTGCCTATTACAGGAAGAGAGGTGGAGAACAACACTATTGGGTAGAGGGGGTGAGAGAGAACAACACTGTTACAGGTGAGAGAGGTGAGAAGAACAACACTATTACAGATGAGAGAGAGGTGAGAGAGAGAACAACACTAATGCAGGTGGGGGTAAGAGAACAACACTGTTACAGGTGAGAGAGGTGGGAGGAACAACACTATTACAGGTGAGAGGTGGAGAGAACAGCACTATTACAGGTAGAGAGGTGAGAGAGACGACACTATTACAGGTGGAGGGTGAGAGAGAACAACACTATTACTGGGTAGAGAGAGAGGGAACAACTTGCCTATTACAGGTGGGGGAGAGAGGGCGGGGAACAACACTGTGCAAGGTGGGGGAGAGGGTGAGAACAACACTATTGCGGAGTGGGGGTGAGAGAGAACAGCACTGTGCAGATTGGAGAGAGAACAACACTGTGCAGATTGGGGGGGCAGAGGAGACAACACTATTGCAGATGGGGAGGAGGCAGAGAACCAAACACCATTACAGGGCAGAGAGGTGAGAGAGAACAACACTATTACAGGTGGGGAGGTGAGAGGGAACAACACTGTGCAAGGATGGGGAGTTGAGAGGAGACAACACTGTGCAGGTGGGGAGGGCGGGAGAACATCACTGTGCAGATTGAGAGGGCGAGAGAACAGCACTATTGCAGGTGAGGGGAGATTGAGAGACAACACTGTGCAGATGGGGGGTGGAGGTGGCTTGCTATTACCCCAGGTAGAGGGTGGGGAGAGACAACCTGTACAGGTGAGAGAGAGGTGAGAGAACAATACTGTGCAGATGAGAGAGGGGTGAGAGAACAACACTATTGCAGATGAGAGAGGGGGTGAGAGAACAACTTGCTGTGCAGGTGGGGGGTGAGAGGAACAACACTGTGGGTGAGAGAGGTGGGGAGAACAGCACTATTACAGGTGGGGGAGAGGGTGAGGGGAACAACACTATTACAATTGAGAGAGAGAGATTGAGAGAACAACACTATTACGGAATGAGAGGTGAGAGAAAAAACACTATTACAGGTGTTGAGAGGTGAGAGAGAACAAGCACTATTACAGGTGGTGGGGGTGAGAGAGAACAACTATTACCTTGGAGTGGGGAGATTGAGAGAATAATACTATTGCAAAGATTGCAGGAGGGTGAGAGGGAACAACACTATTACCCAGGTGAGGGGGAGGGGTGGGGGGAACAACACTGTGCAGGTGGGGGGAGAGATTAGAGGAACAAGCACTATTACGGGTGGGGGTGGGGAAGACAACATAATGCAGGTGGGGGTGAGAGGAGACAACACTGTGCAGATTGGGGGTGAGAACAACACTATTACTGGGTGGGGGAGATTGAGAGAACAACACTATTACAGGAGTGAGAGGGGGTGAGAGAACAACACTATTGCAGGTGGGGGTGGAGACGAAAAAGCACTATTACAGATGGGGGAATTGAGAGAGAACAACACTATTACAGGTGAGGGTGAGAGAACAACACTATTACAGGTGAGAGAGGGGTGAGGAGAACAACACTATTACGGGTGGGGAGAGGAGAGGGTGGAGAACAGCACTATTACGGGTGGGGGTGGAGAGAACAACACTATTGCAGATTGGGGAGATTGGGGGAGACAACACTATTGCAAGGTGGGGGTGAGAGAACAACTATACAGGTGGGGGTCAGAGAGAACAACACTATTGCAGGGTCAGAGAGGGTGAGAGAACCAAGCACTGTGCAGGTGAGAGAGAGAGGTGAGAGAGAACAACACTATTGCAGGTGGGGAGGTTGAGAGAACAACACTATTACAGGTAGAGAGAGGGTGAGAGAGAGAACAAACACTGTGCAGGTGAGAGGGTAAAGAGAACAACACTATTACAGGTGAAAGGGTGAGAGAGAACAACACTATTGCAGATGAGAGAGGGTGAGAGAACAAAACACTAATGCAGGTAGAGGAGATTGAGAACAACACTATTACAGGTGGGGGGGTGAGAGAACAAGCACTATTACAGGAAGAGGGTGAGAGAGAACAACACTGTGCAGGTGGGGGAGAGAGGGGTGAGAGAGACAACACTGTTGCGAATTAGAGGGTGAGAGAGAACAACACTATTACAGATAGAGAGAGGGGTGAGAGAACAACACTATTACAGGTGGGGTGAGAGAACAGCTTGCTGTTACGGGTAAGGAGAGAGAGGGGTGGAGAACAACTTGCTATTGCAGGTGAGAGGTGGGAAGACAACACTGTACAGGTGGGGGAGGGTGAGAGAGAACAAGCACTGTGCAGGTGAGAGAGAGAACAACACTATTACGGGTGAGAGGCGGGGGAGGAACAGCACTGTGCAGGTGGGGGGTGAGAGAACAGCACTGTGCAGGTGGGGGGTGAAGAACAACACTATTACAGGGTAGGGGTGAGAGAACAAACACTATTACAGATAGAGGAAATTGAGAGAACAACACTATTACTGGTGAGAGGGTGAGAGAACAACACTATTGCAGGTGGAGAGAGAACAACACTGTGCAGGTGGGGGGAGAGGCGAGAGAACAAGCACTATTACGGGTGAGAGAGGGCGAGAGGAACAACTTATAATACAGGTGGGGAGAGACAGAGGAGACAGCACTGTGCAGGTGGGGGGTGAGAGGAACAAGCACTATTACAGGTGGGGAGAGAGGAACAGCTGTGCAGGTGGGGGGAGGGCAGAGAACAGCACTGTGCAGGTGGGGGAGGCGAGAGAACAGCACTGCATTACAGGTAGAGGAGGGTGAGAGGAACAACACTATTACAGGTGGGGGGGTGGAGAGGGGAACAGCCACTATTACAGATGGGGGTGAGAGAGAACAACTGCTATTACAGGTGGAGAGGCGGCGGGGGAACAACACTATTACAGATGGGGGGTGAGAGAACACTATTACAGGTGAGAGGGGGTGGAGAGAACAAGCACTATTACAGGTAGAGAGGGGGTGAGGGGAGAACAGCACTGTATTACGGGTAGAGAGAGGGGTGGAGAGAACAACACTATTACGGAGTGTGGGGGTGAGGAAGACAACTGCTAATACAGGTGAGAGAGAGGGGTGAGAGAACAACACTATTACAGGTGAGAGGGTGAGAGAGAACAACACTGTGGGAATGGGGAGATTGAGAGAACAACTTGCCTATTACAGGTTGAGGAGGGTGAGAGAGAACAACCTTTATTACAGGTGAGAGAGAGGCGAGAGAAACAACACTATTACGGGTGGGGGGTGAAGAACAACTATTACGAATTGAGAGAGAGAGGCGAGAGAACAACACTGTACAGGTGAGAGGGTGAAGACAACACTATTACAGATGGGGGGTGAGAGAGAGAACAACAATACCAGGTTGAGGAGGAGTCAACATAACCTGGGTAGAGGTGTGAAAACAACCTGTGCAGGGTAGGAGGTGAGATCAACACTATTACAGGTAGAGAGGGTGCGAGAACAACACTATTACAGGTGAGAGAATTGAGAGAGCAACACTATTACAGATTGGAGGTGAGAGAACAACACTATTACAGGTAGAGAGGTGAGAGAACAACACTATTACAGGTGGATGTGTGAGAGAGAACAACACTATTACCTTACAGGGTAGAGAGAGGGGTGAGAGAGCAAGCACTATTGCAGGTAGAGAGAGAGGTGAGAGAGAACAACACTGTGTACAGGTAGAGAGAGGTGAGAGATCAACACTAATGCAAGGTGAGAGAGGTGAGGGGAGAACAACACTATTACGGGTAGGGGAGGGTGAGAGAACAACCGCACTGTGCAGGTGAGGGGTGAGAGAACAAGCACTGTGCAGATGAGAGGTGAAGGCAACACTGTACAGGTGAGAGAGAGAGGTGAGAGAACAACACTATTACGGGTGGGGGTGAGAGAACAACACTGTGCACAGGTAGAGGAGGTGAGAGAACAACACTAATTACGGGTGAGAGAGGTAAGAGACAACACTAATACGGGTAGAGAGAGGAGAGAGATCCAGCACTATTACAGGTGGCAGAGGTGGAGAACAACACCAGTGGTGGAGATGGTGGGTGGGACGTAGAGAGGTGAAGAGAACAACACTATTACAGGTAGAGGTGAGAGAACAACACTATTACACAGGTAGAGGGGGGTGAGAGAGAACAACACTGTTACGGGTAGAGGTGAGAGAACAACACTATTGCAGATGGAGAGAGGGGTGAGAGAACAACACTATTACAGGTGGGGGTGGGAGAACTAACACTGTACGGTGGGGGGTGGAGACAACACTATTACAGGAGTGGGGGTGAGAGAACAACATGCTGTGAATTAGCAGAGAGATTGGGGGGGAGGAACAACACTATTACGGGTGGGGAGTGAGAACAACACTGTGCAAATTAAAGGGAGATTGAGAGAGAACAACTGCTATTACAGGTAGAGAGAGAGAGAGTGAGAGAACAAATACTTATTACAGGTAGAGAGGAGAGAGAACAACATTTATTACAGGTAGAGAGAGTGGTGAGAGAACAAACACTATTATACAGGTGTAGAGAGAGAGGTGAGAGAACAACACTCTTACAGGTAGAGTGAGAGAGGTGAGAGAACAACACTATTACAGGTAGAGAGAGAGAGAGAGAGAGAGAGAGCTGAGAGAACAACATTATTACCGCCGTCATGAGATATCTCCCTAATAGACGCCCATTAAGCACTACATATCAATTAACCTGTTTGTCAGGTAAAGGCCCCACCACCACTACCAAGCTGACGTCTGGCGGTCACTGGTGCTGACACGCAAACATCCTCATTGTTGGGAGAGGCAGGTGTGGCGTGGACCGGGTGTGGCGTGGACCGGGTGTGGCGTGGACCAGGTGTGGCGTGGACCAGGTGTGGCGTGGACCGGGTGTGGCGTGGACCGGGGTGTGGACCAGGTGTGGCGTGGACCGGGTATGTGGCGTGGACCGGGTATGGCGTGGACCAGGTGTGGCGTGGACCAGGTGTGGTGTAGCAGGTGTGGCGCGGACAAGGTATGGCGGGGCAGGTGTGGCGTGGCAGGTGTGTATTAGCCTCTGTCACATTAATATATAGATTTGACCTAATGGCATATATTCATTATGTACATTCTATCACCCAGACTATTGAGCAAACAGCTACATAAGCATTTGTTCTTTCACACCTCCGAGGGTGGACAGGCCATAAAGCTACAGACTCAACCCTCAGTGTGTGGGTAGGCTGTTTAGTTAATGGCCGCATTGAAGTGTCTTTGCTCTCCAACCACCAGGCACCAGACTCAAGAGAGTTCAGCCCAGTTCTCACCAGTTCACAGCCTGACACAATGCCCTAAAGTTGTGTCGTGAGACCAGCTCTCCAGACTGTACCTCTCTCTAAATATATCAGCTAATTACAAGCTAATAGCTAATGCTCATTAGTCTGTCAATACCAAATAATTGTACAGACATTACTACCCAATATAACTAGAAAATTACCACGTGTTGTTACATTAAACTAAGGAACAACGAATGAAGAGAACATTACCTGTGTGTCTTGTTTAACTTACAAGCTAAGATAATTACAAGTACAACCCAGGACAGCTGTGACGATTTCAACTATCAACCAATCTACGACTGTATCAATGGTCACATGCCGTGAGATTACCTGATATCTCACTCAGCTGCATCAAAGGTACCAGCAACGAACCTACACTCATTCAGGCAAGTGTTAACAAGTGAGATACTTTGATATCATATGACAGTTAAAACAGGTGTGGCGTGTCAGGTGTGGCGTGTCAGGTGTGGCGTGTCAGGTGTGGCGTGGTAGGTGTGGCATGGCAGGTGTTACGTGGCAGGTGTGGCGTGGCAGGTGTGGCGTGGCAGGTGTGGCGTTAACCAGGTGTGTTTTATGGTACAAGAAGGGGCTTTAATACATCAAGTCGTCTACGTTAATGTTTTCGTCAGTCCCTCTCACCCTTATCTCACGGTGACAGGGGTCAGGCTGGGTCACTACCCTGGGTACCGCTCAAAGCGTTTAACAAAGAGCTAAGGTATTGTGCTGTTGTGTCAGGTCATCTGAGGGTGGTGAGACGTCCCTGGCAGGAGGCTATGGGGGGGTCCTCTGTGTGTGTGTGTGTGTGTTTATAAAAAGAATCTCTAAATCTCATTTAAATAAATATTGAAGTGATAACCGTGGTAACATTATGAGATGTTCTTATTACCACCATGCTATTGTACTATTCCAGATGACACTAAATGTTACATAATACTTCCTTGAGATAAATGTATAGTATATATGAGGTGCCTCAAAGAGAGCTCAGGTTCTCAACTGGGTCAGCCATGTTAATATTATTATTATTATCCACTCTGTATCTTTTTTTTTCTGGCTAAATAAACTGTTTCAATTCAATTCAATATTAATGTCTGAATACAACGTTAATGATACTGCATCACCTGAAGATTAGACACCCCAATTTATTTGACCTGAAGATTAACTACCCCGGCGCTACCTGTGGGGTTTAAGTTAGGTTAGGTTAGGTTAGGTTAGGTTAGGTTAGGTTAGGTTAGCGTTAGTGTTGTTAATCGTCAGGTGAAATAAGCTGGGGTGTCTAATCTTTAGGTGATTCACAGGATTATCTTAAACTAAACTTTCAAGTAGTACAACACGTGGCCACCAGAGCTGTAAACACCAGCACCAAACGTAAACACTTATTATACAAATGGTCCAAATGACACTGATAAATGGTCAAATTATAGTCATTATAGTGAGTGAGAGGGGATACGCCTTTAGTGTTCAGTGTAGTGGATTAAGATATTACCTCTCTCTCTCTCTCTCTCTCTCTCTCTCTCACAAAGGTCCCCCAGCCCCCTCCCAGGACTCCCGGGGCTTATAATCTACTTTCTTTGTCGTTTGTGTGAAAAAATATATTCTCTAACACAACACGTGAAGACATTAACAAAATATAACCACTCACTATATCAAGAATACGGAGTAAATACCACGACAAATACAATAGACGATTTGATTCTCTACCAGGTGACCCTCCCCTCCCTCCCCCTCTCTCTCTGTTGTTGTTTATCCTCGACATTGTGAGTCACTGGTTTAGCTAGAGAGAGTTGACGAATGGATCAGGGTGTGAAGGGTAGAAGTGATTTGTCTTCCAAGAGGCATTCTTTAAGAGGCATTTTGTCCTCTAAGGCATTATTAATCTGTCTTCTCACAGGCATTAGTTTATATAGAGGAATACAACGAGTACAATACAATACAATACAATACAGCAAATTGTTACACCAAATAAGGAATTGAAGAGTTACTAATAAAAATATTCTCGTTTTCTGTTCGAGAGACACACGTTAATATGACAAAAGAAAATTGAGAGGGCAAACTATAGTAATAATAAGAACTTTAGCAGGACTCTCTCTCTCTCTCTCTCTCTCTCTCTCTCTCTCTCTCTCTCTCTCTCACTTTACTTTCGTGTCCTTCATTGATGCTTCCAGGAAATTTATGCTGCGACACACTTAAGTTTTAGTGAAAAAGAAAAAAATACAAAAAATATTAATTACATATTCCTAAGTCGTCGTCTTCGTCATCATCATCATCATCATAGACTATATTATCATCTTCATCTCCCAAATTATGTTATTTTAGAGGGTTATTATTCGCTTCCATCACCATCCACGTTTTCTTTCACCTCCTCGTCATCTTACAGCCCACCTTCGTCGTCTTAGCTCATCCTCGTCATCTCTCAGCTCATCCTCGTCATTTCTCAACTCATCCTCGCTCATCCTCGTCATATCCCAGCCCATCTCTCACGTTTACCACCATCAAACATTAGGTTATCCTAGAGCGATGTGGCTAAAGGGGTCACCTCCACGAAATGGATTCCCCTGGCCAGACTCAATGGAGAAATCGATCTGAACGTCGTCACCTTTACCTCCCCGTCCTCCTTTATGGCGATGGGCGAGGGATCTGACGAAGGAGAGACAGGGAGAAGGGGGTTTAGGTCAAGTCTGAGAGAGAGAGAGAGAGAGAGAGAGAGAGAGAGAGAGAGAGAGAGAGAGTTTATATTGACAAAATAATCCACGGAAAGGCACTGGGGTGATGGGAGGGGGGTAAGCTGGCTAATTAACGAAGGTAGGGGGAAGCTGTGGCAGGTAAGGACAGGTGCTATAAGGTGAAGTGAGGATTGACTGTGTGTGTGTGTGTGTGTATGTGTGTGTGTGTGTGTGTGTGTGTGTGTGGATGACGTACTTTCCTGTATCGGAGATATGGATTTGATTGTCGACTTTGTGAACGTGTAACCCCACCACCATCACCATTACCAACACCATCACCACCATCACCAACACTCTCGCTCCAGCCACTGTTGAAGGAATGAGACAGTCAGTGAGTAAGTGAATGAGAAGACATATTACTTCTCTCCTCCTAAATTATCTTACCTATAATTTTACCTCATACCTGGAGTCTATACATGATAGCATAGTCACAATATCACATGACTCACCTTTTATAACACCAGGTGGACTTTACCCTCAACAATAATAATAATAATAATAATAATAATAATAATAATAATAATAATAATAATAATAATAATAATAATAATAATAATAATAATAATAATAATAATAATAATAATAAAATAATAATAACACTCCCTTCAGAACGACCAGCAAACAAGAAAGGTTGGTTCTGCTGCAGGCTGTTGTACGCCCTGACTACAGGTAGAGTTCTATACTGCACACAAACTACCTAACATTATCATACCTGTTCTTAATTAAGGGTATCGATGTACCGAGACACCTGTCTGAAACGCTATGAGTACTGCAACACCTTTAATTATCCACTACCTCGTGTTTCATATTAATTATTGTTACTTCAGAGGATGTGGCACCTACCGCACATTTACCAGAGTGTTTATAAGCAGTCCATGTTAGTGGCAACTTACTTGTAGGGAGGTGTGTGTGTGTGTATGTCTGTATGAGGCGACCCCTGGGTGAAGATGAACTGGAATGACCCGTTAACACACCTCACCTGTTATATATATATATATACCTACCTGGCCCTGGACCCCCCCCCCTTCCCACCTCGACCCCAATCACCTCCTGGACCCCTTCACCCATCCCCTCCTTCTCTCTGTTGTCACCTGGACCCCTTCACACCCTCCTCTCCTTCTCTCTGTTGTCACCTGCACCCCTTCACACCCTCCCCTCTCTTACTCCTGCACGAACCTAATTACCACTTGAGTGTACCAGAGTTGCAGGTATCCAGGTAAGTCACGGACACACACACCTCATCCCGCTGTTTCGTCTACAAGAATGTTATGACCACAACTTACACAGTATTTCGACACCATGTTATATTGTTTATATTTCTGTCTTCAACATTACGTGAGGCTGTGAGTGTTATTGTATAGTGGTGGAGTTTACACACACACACACACACACACACACACACACACACACACACACACACACACACACACTACGACTACTACTACTTTGCTGTCACTTGGAATAGAGTATGACGATCATCCAGTTATGATACAATGATATGACTTATAAGAGATGTCACCTTCATTGGGGAGTCTTTAGGTGACTAACGAGGCCGATACGGGACCGGCAGAGTCGTTCACATTTGTTGCACATGTGGAGGGCTGCATCTTGTGCGGGAGGGGCGGTGGTGGCGTCTTTCCGACGTTGGCGCTTGTCTGCCTCGGTTTGCAGTCGGGCTAACTCGACAGTATTGACACCTTCTCGTGTGGTGCTTCTTCAAGCGTTACAATGTGGGGTAATCGAGTCCCAGGTGAGGGGGTCGATTTGGCGCTTTTTCAGGTTTGTATTAAGACTATCATTATACCTTTTCAATTGTCCGCCGGCGTTACGTTTACTATTCGTTAGGTGACTGTAAAGTAGCTGTTTTTGCGGTTTACTCTCGTCCATGCGGGTAACATGGCCAGTACAGCGTAGTTGTTCATCGATAATGGCAGCTTCGATGCTCCTACAGTTGGTGTCATCAAGAATACTGGCATTTGTTCACTTGTCTTCCCAGCGAACACGGAGGATGGAACGTAGACTACGTTGGTGAAAGTTTTCAAGTGCCTTGAGGTGCCTCCTGTATGTGATCTATGTCTCACTGCCATATAGCAGGGTGGGGAGGACCACTGCTCGATATACATGCAACTTTGTAGATAATTTCAGCTCCATACAGGTGATGACACGGTTTCTGAGTCTGCCAAAGGCTTCAGATGCACATCTGATCCGATGCTGAATCTCTTCATCGATGTCTGCGGTGGTGGACAGGTGGGAGCCGAGATACCGAAAATGGGTAACATTAGGGAGGGTAGTACAGTTAAGTTGGATAGGTGGTGGAGGTGTGGCTGAACCAGGGGCAGGATGAAAGAGAATCTGAGTCTTACGTACACTCACAAAAGGCCGAAGTGTGCATACGCATCTGCATAGGTGTTCAGAATCTCCTGTAGGTCGTGTTCAGTGTGAGCAACAAGGGTGAGGTCGTCTGCATACTGAAGTTCAGTAATGGAAACTGCCGACACCTTTGTTCTTGCCTGGAGTCGTATTATGTTGAAAAGACCCCCCTTCACCCGGTACTCGATATGTCCACCCCGCCGGCTAAATTGGCACTGGCACGAGTAAGGAAAGCAGCCAAGAAAATGGAAAAGAGAGTTGGTGCCAGTACACACCCTTGTTTAACCTCTGTTTGGATGGGGAAGAACTCAGACTGGGTGTCGTTGTGCAGGACATTGCCGTTCATGCCATTATGGAGTTGACTCACAATTGCGATGAATTTGGGTGGGCAGCCAAAACGGCTGAAGGTCCACCAGAGGGCTTCCCTGTTGACCGAGTCGAAGGCCTTGGTTAGGTCGATGAAAGCCATGAACAGGTCAAGATGCTGTTCTCTGTATTTTTCCTGTATCTGGCTGGCAGCAAAGATCAAGTCAGTGATGGTCTAAATCCAAAGAGATTCTGGGAGGAAGTTTTCCTCCTCAGGAAGAAGTCTGTTTAGGAGGGCTCGGGCAATAATCTTGCCAGCTACGGGGAGCAGCGAGATCCCGCAGTAGTTGCCACAGTCTGACCGGTCTCCCTTGTTCTTATAAATATAGACGATGGAGGCGCCTTTAAAATCTTGGGGGATTTCCTCCTTTTCCTAAATATTCTCCAGGAGAGAGTGCAGACGGCTGGTAAGCAGAGGTCCTCCTGCTTTATACACCTCGGCTGGGATTCCATCAGGCCCTGAGGCTTTGCTATTTTTCATCTGTTTGATGGCAATAGCTACCTCATCCAGGGATGGAGGATAGCTGAGGTGGGTCAGCTCTGGATACTGAGGGACCTTCTGGGTAGTCAGGACATCCACATCGGTATTTCGATGGAGCAATAAATGGTAGTGCTCTATCCAGCATTGAAGGAGGCCTTCATCATCTTTAATTATGAAGTTACCGTCAGATGAGCGGAGGGGGGCTGTGCCACGGGTCCCTCCTTACACCATCTGGGAGGGAGTTACTACACTACGTGTTTGCTGTTCAACACCTACAATAATCTGTATGTTCACTGTATGTTCCTTTACCCTTTTCTAATGAAGGCTTTTGTTAAATCACCAATGTATGTAATAAGTCATTTATGTCCAATGTATATTTTCAGCCTTCGGGCTGCAGAACTTTTTCAATAAACCGTCAATTATTACTATTATTATTATTATTAAAATGTTTCAGTGGAATTGAAAAATTCATGCATCTTGTGCTGATTTCCATTTTTTTGTGGTTTCACATGGTTTATTTTTAAACCAGTCGTTCTTTAGATTGCGAAGTTCCCACTGGGCCGCCGCTTTTTTCTTGCGGAAGGTATCAGCTTTGGTCCGAGACCGAGGGTTGTTCTGCCAGTCAGTAAAAACAGCACGTTTATCATCGATGAGTACATTGATTGCTGGGTCATTTTCATCAAACCAGTCCTGGTGTATTCTTTCGATCTGGCCGAGGGTCTCTCTGCACGTTTATGTCGTGACAATGTCGAGAATACTCCATTCGGCACTAGGATTTGCATTGTTTGCTGTTAGGTTGTTTATCAGCCCATGTTCGAGCTCCTCTCTGAAAGCATGTACTACCGCTGGATCCTCCAGATATTTAGTGTTAAAACCTCTTCTGGAGGCTTGCTACTTTCTCCGTTTTGGGCGACGTGAAGTGAAAGCTTGGTTCTGAAAAGCTGATGATCAGTGTCACAGTGGTCTGAGCCACGCATGACACGGATGATGAGGAAATCTCGGCGATCTCTTTCTCTGACAATGATATAGTTAATGAGATGCCAGTGTTTGGATCGTGGGAGCTGCCACGAACCCTTGAACTTGTCGGCCTGCCTAAACAAGGTATTGGTGATAGTGAGGTTGTGTGCAGCACACTTTCTGAGGAGGAGTAGGCCTTTGGGATTACACTTACCTTGTCCATTTCTCCCTATGGTTCCCTGCCAAATGTTAGCATCTCTGACAACTCTGGCATTGAAGTCACCAAGGAGCACAACCTTGTCTTCTCTGGGGATAGAGGTTAACACTCTGTCAAGGTCGGCGTAAAAGGCCTCCTTGGTGTCATCCCCTGCATCCAATGTTGGGGCGTATGCACTGATGAAAAAGGCATGACGTGAGTGATTCACTGGGACTCGAAGCGTCATGAGGCAACCGTTGATCCCAATAGGTATTTCAGTTAGCGTGTGTAGGATGCGTTGGCGGATGCCAAAGCCAACTAAATAAATTCGATTTCTCTCCGCAGCAGGCTTACCCTTCCAGAAGAAAGTATAGACAGATCCTCGTTCTGTGAGTTGACCCTAGCCAGCTCTTTTGCCACAAGGGCAGTTCTTCTTTCAGGACGGTCATTTATACCAGTATCCAGAAGGGTCCTGACATGCCATGCTGTGACCATAAGAGGTTGTATAGTTTGTTTTTGCTTGGATCTGTGATTTTGATTGTGTTTTCGACCGCATGAGGATGACCTTACTGGGTGTGGTTGCCCATTTAGGTTGGTTCTTAAGGCAGGCTATGTTTAGGGCATCTTTTCTAGCCCCCTCCCCATGTGGGGTGAGCAGAGTAGCTCCTTCAAAGGGCTGCTCAGTCGCACAGACAGGACAGGATTGCACTGCTGCCTAGATTCCAGTGCATAAACGACCATCTTGTCTGTGCCGCCCATGTGCAGAGTTGTGACTAGTGACTCCCGGCAGTCATCTCTGCCTGTCCCGATCGTCACTCGTCCATCGCCATAGGAGGATGATGGCTGCGCGTGAGTTAGTTTATGTGGTGAGGCAGGAACTCAGGCTGCAACCACACATCTTGGCCCTCTCTTTTCCTGATCCAGTGGTGCAAGTGTTGCAACGACTGGGGCGAGGGAAAGTTGCAATGGTCTGCCGATAGCCCAGTTTGTTGAGTTTCGCCTTAGTAGCTTGTCCATCAGGCATTGCCTTCGTCTGCCAGTGTAGTCGTTGGGTTTCCACGATGGTCACCTATTCCGCCTATACAGCCGTTGATCGTGTTGGAGCTTTGTAAGCATGTCTGCCTGATGCGGGCCTCCACCGCAGATTTTTCGTTCGGGGTTTACTCCCGTAGCGTTATACCTACCAAGGTTAATCCGCAGGTAGCGGGGCAATGGTTGGTAGGCACCAGAGCTAGTCCATATGCCAGTGGGCCTATGCGCCGTCTTTCTGGGGCCACTGCTACTCCGAGATCCCCTGCTGGTCTAGCCTGGGCCCACGAGGCACCCAGTTGCCGTGTGTTGCCACGAGGAGGCACAGCAGGAGTCTTGATGGTGAGGAGGCTGTGTACTGGCAGGGGAAGACTTATGCAAGTTGTTTCCCTGTTCGCCACAATGGCTAGTCAGCGGCGGCAGCTGAAAACGAGAGGGAGCAAGCAGTGCTTGCACCTTCATACTGACATAATGCTCCCACACTAGACGCATTTCACCAACCTGTGTGCGAATACACACACACACACGCAGGAGGTAAACGTGATGTCTATTTTACCGCCTGGCTTATTTCTCCTTCAGCAGCTGTGTGTCGCCACTACAGTGATCATGGTGTTGTTGTGGGCTGATGCTGACGTGTGTTAGGGAGGACAACTCATCCTTAACTTACACAAGAACACAACATAGTAATAACAATTGGTTATGAGGTGTGAGGCAGGGCAGTGAGAGACGAGGCGGATCAGTGAAGGGCGAGGCTCTCCACTAAACGCTGGCGAGGGCATATAAGAGGGAGGTGAGGTGTGAGGCGCAGCAGTGAGGGGCGAGGATCTCCAGTTGACGCACTCAACAGATGGCCTCAACAACAAGTAAGTAAAACACTCACCGTAACTTGGACTGTACATACACTATATGCATCTGTAGGTTCATTTTGCATCGCTTTATTTATTTGTTGTAAAGATGTGTGCGTGTGTTTGGCCACAGAGAAGGTGGTGGCACTGGTGACGCTGCTGGTGGCCCTGGTGGAGGCGGCGGCGGCGTTTGCAGGTCCAGGTCACCACTTCAAGAAATACGACTCGGACATCCAGATCCTCAACCCAAAACAGTGAGTCTATAGCATGAGTTCTGGTGACAGCCGAGACTATCAGGGAGTGTCTTCTTATTCTTCATTCATGTTACTGTCCTATTTTTCTTTATTCATGTTTATTGTTGTTATGCCATTCTCATATCTCTCTCTCTCTCTCTCTCTCTCTCTCTCACACCACTAACATGCCTGTCCTCCTTAGTGTCCCTGGCGGCCCCATAGTGGCTGGAGGCAGCACCGTCGAGTCTTCCTTCAGTATGAACTCCGGCGAGAGTAAACGAAGAGGCGCGGGGAAGCAGCCGAGGTGGTAGAACTAACCTAACCTAACCCAGATGGTCAGAAAAACACAGGAAAATCATATTGGTAAATTGTTTCTTCATTTTATTAAAGTTAACGTTAGCTTAATATTAAACAGGGTTAAATAATGTTAAGTATGAATGGTAACACTGACTACGGTTGGTAACACTGACTACGGTTGGTAACACTGATTATGGTTGGTAACACTGATTATGCTTGGTAACACTGACTTACTATGACCATTATTTTTTTTTCCTGTCGGTGTCATTGTAACTTGTGTATTATGTAATATTTACTTCAATAAAATAATTAATGAGAAGATGTTTATTTTTTTTTCCTTCACTTGATTCAAACTACAACTAACCTAACCTAACCCAACCACAGCTTATATCACCTGATAATGAAACACCTTAACTACCTGGGGAGGGGATAGATGAAGTAAGGTTAGGTTAGGTTAGGTTAGGTTAGGTTAGGGCGGTCAATCTTAAGGTGAAATAATCAGGGGGGCTAATGTTCAGGTACCCCCTCAAACGTATACAGTGAACCAATGGTGGAGATGACGGGGTGTGGGCTGGTGACAGGCGCTCTCTGGTACTAGACACAACACAGTGTAATAGCACACGTGCCTTCCATTACAACAACTTTACTTGGTGAATTATGCAACAAACTCTCTCTCACTCGTAACGTTGTGAAGGGACATGTATCAGATATTTTAACTCGGGAATTTTGGTTTGACTTATAGTTCAAGCACCCAGGAAGCTTACAAGTGGTCATGGAGGCGATCATCCACCTGTAATACAATGATACGAGTTATTAAAGATGGTGAGCTCTGGGATGACTCGAGAGGCTGATACGGGACCGGCAGAGTCGTTCACATATGTTGTACGTGTGGAGGGCTACATCTAGTGCGGGAGGGGCGGTGGCAGCGTCTTTCCGGCGTTGGCGCTTGTCTGCTTCGGTATGCAGTAGGGCTAATTCAAAAGTATTGACACCTTCTCGTGTGGTGCTCCTCCAAGCGTTACGATGTGGAGTAATCGTCTCCCAGGTGAGGGGGTCGATTTGGCACTTTTTCAGGTTTGTATTAAGACTATCCTTATACCTTTTCAACTGCCCACCAGCGTTATGTTTACTATTCGTTAGGTGACTGTAAAGTAGCTGATTTGGCAGTCGTCCATACGGGTAACATGGCCAGTCCAACGTAGTTGTTCATGGATAATGTCTCGCTGCCATACAACAGGGTGGGGAGGACCACTGCTCGATACACGTGCAACTTTTAACATAGTTGGTCTTAAAACCATTTTCTTTAACGTTACCGCCATCGTAGAAAACAAGTATTCAACTATTACGGTTAACGGGAAACTACTATATTGACATTTAATCCACCCAAATAGAAACAAAATAATCAACCATTGACTCATAAATGATGACGGTTTGTTGAAAATCAATCTATCTATCTATCTATCTATCTATCAATCTATCTAATCTACCTCTCTATCTATCTATCTAATCTACCTCTCTATCTATCTATCTATCTAGCAATCTATCTAATCTACCTCTCTATCTATCTATCTATCTAATCTACCTCTCTATCTATCTATCTAATCTACCTCTCTATCTATCTATCTATCTATCAATCTATCTAATCTACCTCTCGATCTATCTATCTATCTAATCTACCTCTCTATCTATCTATCTATCTATCAATCTATCTAATCTACCTCTCGATCTATCAATCTATCTAATCTACCTCTCTATCTATCTATCTATCAATCTATCTAATCTACCTCTCTATCTATCTATCTATCCATCTATCAATCTATCTATCTAATCTACCTCTCTATCTATCTATCTAATCTACCTCTCTATCTATCTATCTATCTAATCTACCTCTCTATCTATCTATCTATCTATCAATCTATCTAATCTACCTCTTTATCTATCTATCTATCTATCTATCTATCTATCTATCTAATCTACCTCTCTATCTATCAATCTGTTCTGACCTCACTAGGGGAAAGGTCACGGCAGGGTTAGCTAACGAGGGATAATTATCAGATATGGCCACTGTTATGTGTGGTCTTGGGTGTGCGAGTTTGTTGACCAAACTGGAGTGGTCCATGGAAGAATTGGCGAGGGCCAAGGAAGAAATTGAGAGGGCCACGTTGGAGAACCTAAAATTAAGGGAAGAGCTGGCGAGGTTAAAAGGAGAGGCTGGACGAGTAAAGCCAGTGTCTGACGAAAACTCAAGCGAGTGGAAGATTGTGAGGAGTGGGAGGACCAAGCTGGTGGTGAAGAAGTACACCAAGGATACGACAACAACAACAGCTAAGTGTACCAACTCGTTCAGTCCCTTGATAGACGAATTGGACGTTAGTACAGTCAGGGACAGGGCTGACAAGGAAGGTATAAAAACTTTAATTGTTGGTGACTCACAGGTAAGGTACTTGGACAGAGGCTTTTGTGGTATAAACAAAAATAGGATGAGGGTGTGTTTGCCAGGAGCTGGGGTGGGGGATATAATTGACAGGATGGACAATATCTTGTCTGGTAATGGGAACAAACCCATTATCTGCCTCAGTGCAGGAGGCAATGATATTGGCCGGTGTAGGAGCGAGGAGCTTCTTGATAAGTTCAAGGCAGCTATAGATCGTATTAGGTCTAAGGGAGGGATCCCTATCATATAAGGTGTCCTGCCTAGAAGGAGAGTTGGCAGTGAATGGTTGTCAAGGGCGGTTGGTGTCAACGACCGTCTTGACAGATATTGCAAGTCAATATCGGTCCCATCCATTGACGACTGGGACAACTTCTACGGCAGAAGGGACCTTTATGCTAGGGATGGGGTGCGCCTGTCTCGGGATGGGGTGGCAACCCTTGCTGGGTCTCTAGAGGGGGCAGGTCAGAGGATATCGAAGTCTTTAAACTGCTAGGGGAAAATATGGGCACGGGGGTGGGGGAAACTGCAGTGGGAGCGGGTAAACAAAGTAAAAGATTACAGGGAAATAGTGTTAGGAATGATGACAAAACTAAATTAAACAGGGAGTTTAAAACTAAACGCGGTAAAGGGAGGACTCAGAACACGACTAACTTAAATGTCTACTACGCGAACAGTAGAAATATGAGAAACAAAATGGATGATATTAGGGCCTTGGTATGTACCGAAAAATTCGATATAATAGCATTCACTGAAACATGGATCAACCTAGACTCACGTGAGTTGCCGGTCGAATACCAAATTGCGGGTTACAAATTGTTCCATACCGATAGGCAAACCAGGAAAGGAGGCGGAGTAGTAATCTATGTTAGGGATAATCTGAAGTTTGAAATAAATAAGGAAATAAAAACTGATCGGAATACAGAAACAATTTGGATAGAATTAAGCGACGGTCGGGAAAAATTAATCACAGGAGTAATATATAGACCTCCCAATCTTGATAGAGCCAATGAGCGACTTATCTGGGATGAAATGCGCAGGGCTTCTATACACAACAAAGTCTGTATAGTAGGCGGCTTTAACCTTGGCCAAATAGATTGGACTGACCTTACGGGTAATGCAGAATCAGAGGATTTTCTCGAGACGATCCAGGACTGTTTCCTAAGTCAACATATAACCGAACCCACACGGGGTAATAATATACTCGATTTAGTTCTGTCGAACAGAGAAAACCTCATTAGCAATGTCGAGGTAGGGAACGAACTTGCAAACAGCGATCACAAAGAAATTCGATTCCAGTTAGATTTTCAGGGCAGACGTAAGGAAAATTCCACTAAAGTACCAGATTTCAGAAGGGCAAACTTTGACAGTTTAAAGAGGCAGCTGAGAGAGGGGGTGTCGCGCTTGGCCGTGAACCTGACAGATGACTCCGACCTGATAACGACATCTGAGACTGCCGAGTTCCACGTCAATTTAAATAATGAGTTACTTAATGCACAGAGGCAGAACATACCATACAAAAAACTCAGATCAGACAACAATGACCCTAAATGGATAAATAATTATTTAAAGAACATCATTGGCCAAAGGAAGGCTATAGGTAGAAGGATAAAGCGTGGCGAAATTTACCTCCAGGATTATTATAAGATATTGGCGAGTAGGGTTAAAACCGAGATAAGGAAAGCCAAGAGGAATAATGAGGTAAGGATAGCAAGGGAGGCGAAGACAAACCCCAAAGGATTCTACCAAATGTATCAAACTAAAACACGAGAAAAGATTGGACCAATACGGTCAGATACCGGCGAGCTCACTGATAACGACGGAGAAATTAGCAATAATTTGAATAAATATTTTTCAACAGTTTTCACCACCGAAAATTTAAACATGATACCCGAGGCACCGACTCTATTCAGAGATAGTGAAGAAAACAAATTAAGCGAGACAGTAGTGACTAGTAACGATGTTAGTAAGCAAATAGACAAACTAAAGTCTAATAAGTCACCTGGTCCCGATGAGATATTTGCCAGAGTATTAAAGGAATGTAAGGAAGAGCTTAGTATGCCCTTAGCAAAGTTGTTTAACATGTCCTTAAAAACAGGTGTAGTGCCAGAATCCTGGAGGATAGCGAATGTAATACCGATTTTCAAGAAGGGGGATAGATCACTATCCTCTAACTACAGCCCAATCAGTATAACATCAATAGTAGGCAAATTACTGGAATCAATCATTTCAAACTCTATTCGAAATCACCTGGAGAAGCACCGATTGATCAATGATTCCCAGCATGGCTTCACAAGTGGACATTCTTGTCTAACTAATCTATTAACATTCTTTTCATCAGTTTTCGAATCGGTGGACGAGGGGCAATAAGTCCCATTGGAGCAACGTCACAAGTGGAGTTCCCCAAGGCTCAGTGCTTGGACCATTATTATTTATTATATACATAAACGACATAGATATCGGCATAGACAGCAACATAAGTAAATTTGCTGATGACACTAAAATAGGACGTGTTATTAAATCTGACGAGGAATCAGCAAAACTACAGGAAGATCTAAACAAATTTTTCGAATGGTCTGAAAAATGGCAGATGAAATTCAACGTGGACAAATGTAAAGTACTCAGTATAGGAGATGTAAACAGGGAAACCAGATACCAGATGAACAACGATGCCATAGAAAAATCCGACTGCGAGAGAGATTTAGGAGTAATGATAAGTAGGAACCTTAAGCCAAGTAAACAATGTGTTTTTGCTCGTAACAAGGCTAATAAAGTACTTGGGTTCATACAAAGGAGTGTTAGTTACAAGACTAGCGAGGTCATCCTAAAACTGTATCTTGCTCTTGTGAGACCACACCTGGATTACGCAGTTCAGTTCTGGTCACCGTATTACAGGATGGATATAGAATCATTGGAAAGAATTCAGAGGAGAATGACAAGACTAATCCCGGGCATTAGGAACCTTGAGTATAGAGACAGGTTAAAGCATCTTAATTTGCACTCCCTCGAGAGACGTAGAGCGAGGGGCAACCTGATAGAGGTGTATAAGTGGAAGTCAGGGCTAAACAAAGGGGACACTACAAAGGTACTCAAACTATCCAACCAGGAGCGAACTCGTAACAATGGTTTTAAATTAGACTAATTTAGATTTAGGAGTGAAATAGGTAAACACTGGTTTGGAAACAGAGTAGTGGATGAATGGAACAAGTTACCAAACATCATCATTAACTCGAATACGCTGAATCGCTTCAAACATAGGGTGGATGCTTATATGAGCAATAGGGGTTGGGTGTAAACGGGACTGCCCAGTATGGGTCAATAGGCCCGCTGCAGTTTCCTCCATTCTTATGTTCTTATGTTATCTAATCTACCTCTCTATCTATCTATCTATCAATATATCTAATCTCTAATCTATCTATATATCTATATATCTATCTATCAATCTATCGATCTATTTATCTATCTATCTAACCCTGTGGCTTTCTACATTTCCATACAATGTAAAATTTAACTGACCTCGTGTGTGTGTGTGTGTGTGTGAAGGCTTTTGTGTTTGAATCTCACATGTGTTTGCATGTTTACTTTTAGATGTAAACAAACAAACATACATACATACATACATACATACATACATACACAACAATTCAAGTAGAGAAAGTCACAGAAAAAAGATCAGTTCAAGGAAAATGGAGAGAGAGAGAGAGAGAGAGAGAGAGAGAGAGAGAGAGAGAGATAAATTCGTCGTAATAATGAATGAGGAGAAAGATGATGCATGTACAGGGAAGGGCTGAAGTACTGTACTGTATGAGGTGACCGTGTGTAAGGCTTCCTGTGTCTTGACGAGTACTGGTGAGGGAGGGAGGAGGGAGGGAGGGAGGGAGGGAGGAGGAGGGAGGGAGGGAGAGGGAGGGAGGGAGGGAGGGAGGGAGGGGGGAGAGGGAGGAGGAGGGAGGGAGGGAGGGAGGGAGGGAGGGAGGGAGGGAGGGAGGAGGGAGGGAGGGAGGAGGAGGAGGGAGGAGGGAGGAGAGGGAGGGAGGAGGAGGGAGAAGATTGAGAGAGAGAGAGAGAAAGAGAGAGAGAGAGGGAGAGAGAGAATGGAGGAGGAAGGAAAGAAAGGAGAAAGGGACCGAGAGATGACTGCTTGGTGATAGTTATATAAATACATAAAGCCCCCTCTCTCTCTCTCTCTCTGCCCAGCCAACCACCGTCTCCGTCCCTGCCGTCTCAATTATAAAGTCTCAGGGTTGTCTGTCTACTGGTCTGCTGAAGCTGCCCCACTACTACCACCACCACCAACACCATCATCACTACCACCACTTTGTATATAACTCAAGTGTTGCATCAGACCTGGTCCTGTCGCCTCTAACCAACCATCCACCCATCTGACACATAGTACATCACACTAGTAAAAAAAAAATCGCTAAAGGAAAAAAAAAATTTACCCAAAATAATACCAGGACTCACAAGCTCTTCCTCTGACGTCATCTGAGCTTCATATAAAGTCAAATTACCCTCTTGGTGACGTCATTGGCGGTGGTGACGTTAAGCGAGACCCATTACGGAACGATTTAGTAACAACAGAAAACTAGGTCTACAACCACCTGGTCCCGTGAGATTTTGCCAGTTATTAAGACAGTCAAGGAAAGCTTAGTATCCCTTAGCACAGTTTTTTCATTCCTTAAAAACAGGTGTACAGCCAGAATCCTTAGGATGCGAAGTAAGACGTTCAAAGAAGGGGGATAGTCACTATCCTCAGTCTAAGCCCAGTCAGTATCCATCAATACAGGCAAATTGTTGTTCAATCATTTCAAGTCAGTTCAAATCACCTTAGAGCAAGAAGATCAATGAATCAAGCATGGCTTCCAAGTAAGACATTCAGTTAATAATCTATTCCATTCTTTCAGTCAGTTTTGAATGGTGGACGAGGACAGACAGTCCCATTGTTAGGCGTCACAAGTTAGTCAGTCAGCATCAGTGTTGGACCCAGTTATTCAGTCATACATAAAGACATAGATAAGGCAGACACAGCAATTAAGTAAATTTGCCATGACAGACAGCATAGGACGTGTTGTTAAATCCACGAAGACAGTCAAATCACAGGAAGGCTAAACAAAGTTTTCAGCATCTGAAAAAGGCAGAAGAAAGTCAGCTGGACAAATGTTGTTAGGCAGTATAGGAGATGTCAACATCAAACTCCATACCAGACAACAACATCAGCTAGAAAAATCCAGTTAAGAGAGAGACAGTCAGCTAAATTTCCAGGAACCTTAAGCCAGTCAACAATGTTTTAGCTCCACAAGGCAATCAATTACTTGGTCCAGTTAAACAGTGACAGTCACAAGACTAGCGAGGCATCCTAAAACTATTCAATTGTTTTGAGAGCTCCCTGGTTACGCAGGCAGTTCTGTCAGTTATTACAGGAGGTCAGCTTCAATTGGAAGCTAAGAGAGGAGCTCAAAGTTAATCCCGGCTCCAGGAACCTTGTCATAGAGAGGTTAAAGCATCTTAATTTGCATCAGCTCAGGACCAGAGCGAGGGGCACATCAGCTTCAATGTTAGGGAAGTCAGTCTAGTCAACATCACACTTAGCTAAGTCAAACTATTCAACAGGAGGTCTGTTAACAATGTTTTAAATTAGACAATTCAGAGCTAGGAGTGAAATAGTCAAACACAATTTCAAACAAGTAGTCATGAATGGAACAAGTTACCAGTACACATTAGACAGAATTGCTGAATCCTTCAAGATAGGTTGGATCAATTATTGGCAATAGGGGTTGGGTGAAATCAACTGCCAGTATGGGTAATAGGCCCGCTCAATTGTTCCATCTTTGTGACATTTTCTTCAGTTTCTAATCTCCTCTCTAGTTATCATCTATCATCTATCAAGTAAGAAGTCTAATCATCTATATTCTATAGCTCATCTAAGCACATCAATTACCATCTAGCTAAGAACCCGTGTCAATTAATTTCCCACAGTGTAAAGACAGCTGCTATCGTTTGTGTCCAAGGCTAAGTGTTTGAATCTTCATTGTTTGCTTAATACTTCAGTGTAATCAATTGTTAGGCTACATAATACAGTCATACAACATTAGGCCCAGTATTACAGTCGTATCAATTGTTAAGTAGAGAAAGACAGTCAAATCACTGCCAGGAAAATGGAGAGAGAGAGTCAGCTTTAAGAGAGAGGAGAGAGAGAGAGAGTCAGAGAAGACAAATTGCCTCCATATGAACAGGAGAAAGATGTGTAGTACAGGGAAGGACAAGCACTTACTGTAGGGGTGCTTGTGTAGGCTTCCTCGTGTCTTGGATCCAGTTAAGAGGTCAGAATTGGGAGGGAGGGTTAAGACAGAGGAGGAGGGAGTTAGGGAGGAGGGAGCAAGAGGGCTTTAGGGTTAGAGGGTGAGGGAGGGGAGGAGGGAGGGGGAGGAGTGGGCTCCAGTTAAGACAGTCAGCTTCAGGAGGGAGGCTCCAGTTAAGAGGTCAAGATCATTGTTAGGAGAAGAGAAGACAGAGGCACCAATTGTCAGGCTCCAGTTAAGACAGTCAACATCAATTGTTAGGCTCCAGTTAAGACAGTCAGCATCAATTGTTAGGCTTCAGCTAAGACAGTCAGCTTCAATTGTTAGGGTCCAGTTAAGACAGTCGGCATCAATTGTTAGGCTCCAGTTAAGACAGTCGGCATCAATTGTTAGGCTCCAGTTAAGACAGTCGGCATCAATTGTCAGGCTCCAGCTAAGACAGTCGGCATCAATTGTTAGGCTCCAGTAAGACAGTCGGCATCAATTGTTAGGCTCCAGTTAAGACAGTCAACATCAATTGTTAGGCTCCAGTAAGACAGTCAGCTTCAATTGTTAGGCTCCAGTTAAGACAGTCAGCAGCAGTTAAGATTGTCAATTGTTAGCTCCAGTTAAGACAGTCAGCTTCAATTGTTAGGCTCCAGTTTAAGACAGTCAACATCAATTGTTAGGCTCCAGTTAATACAGTCGGCATCAATTGTTAGGCTCCAGTTAAGACAGTCAGCTTCAATTGTTAGGCTCCAGTTAAGAGCGTCAGCTTCAATTGTTAGGCTCCAGTTAAGACAGTCAGCTCAATTGTTAGGCTCCAGTTAAGACAGTCAGTCAATTGTTAGGCTCCAGTTAAGACAGTCAGCATCAATTGTTAGGCCCAGTAAAGACAGCCGCACCAATTGTTGGCCCAGTAAGACAGTCAGCTTCAATTGTTAGGCTCAAAGCAAGTTAAGACAGTCAGCACTAAGAGCAGCATCCGAGTTAGGCTTCAGCTTACAGTCAGCTGTTAGGGTCCAGTTAAGACAGTCGGCATCAATTGTTAGGCTCCAGTTAAGACAGTCGGCATCAATTGTTAGGCTCCAGTTAAGACAGTCGGCATCAATTGTCAGGCTCCAGCTAAGACAGTCGGCATCAATTGTTAGGCTCCAGCTAAGACAGTCGGCATCAGTTAGGCTCCAGTAAGACAGTCAACATCAATTGTTAGGCTCCAGTTAAGACAGTCAGCTTCAATTGTTAGGCTCCAGTTAAGACAGTCAGCTTCAATTGTTAGGCTCCAGTTAAGACAGTCAGCTTCAATTGTTAGGTTCCAGTTAAGACAGTCAACATCAATTGTTAGGTTCCAGTTAAGACAGTCAACATCAATTGTTAGTTAAGACAGTCCAGGCTCCAGTTAAGACAGTCAAATTGTTAGGCATCAATCAATTGTTAGGCTCCAGTTAAGACAGTCAGCTTCAATTGTTAGGCTCCAGTTAAGAGCGTCAACATCAATTGTTAGGCTCCAGTTAAGACAGTCAACACCAATTGTCAGACTCCAGTTAAGACAATTGTCAACATCAATTGTTAGGCAGCATCCAGTTAAGACAGTCAGCTTCAGTCATTCAATTGTTAGGCTCTAGTTAAGACAGTCAGCTTCAATTGTTAGGCTCCAGTTAAGACAGTCAGCATCAATTGTTAGGCTCCAGTTAAGACAGTCAGCTTCAATTGTTAGGCTCCAGTTAAGACAGTCAGCTTCAATTGTTAGGCTCCAGCTAAGACAGTCAGCTTCAAATGTTAGGCTCCAGTTAAGACAGTCAGCATCAATTGTTAGGCTCCAGTTAAGACAGTCAGCTTCAATTGTTAGGCTCCAGTTAAGACTGTCAGCTTCAATTGTTAGGCTCCAGATAAGACAGTCAGCATTCAATTGTTAGGCTCCAGTTAAGACAGTCAGCATCAATTGTTAGGCTCCAGTTAAGACAGTCGGCATCAATTGTCTTGTTAGGCTCCAGTTAAGACAGTCGGCATCAATTGTCAGGCTCCAGCTAAGACAGTCGGCATCAATTGTTAGGCTCCACCTAAGACAGTGAGCATCAATTGTTAGGCTCCAGCTAAGACAGTCAGCATCAATTGTTAGGCTCCAGCTAAGACAGTCGGCATCATTTGTTAGGCTCCAGTTAAGACAGTCGGCATCAATTGTCAGGCTCCAGCTAAGACAGTCAGCATCAATTGGTTAGGCTCCAGCTAAAACAGTCAGCATCAATTGTTAGGCTCCAGCTAAGACAGTCAGCTTCAATTGTAAGGCTCCAGTTAAGACAGTCGGCATCAATTGTTAGGTTCCAGTTAAGACAGTCAGCTTCAATTGTTAGGCTCCAGTTAAGACAGTCAGCTTCAATTGTTAGGCTCCAGTTAAGACAGTCAGCTCAATTGTTAGGCTCCAGTTAAGACAGTCGGCATCAATTGTTAGGCTCCAGTTAAGACAGTCAGCATTCAATTGTTAGGCTCCAGTTAAGACAGTCAGCTTCAATTGTTGGGTTCCAGTTAAGACAGTCGGCTTCAATTGTTAGGCTCCTCATTGGGCTCAGTTCAATTGTCTCCAGTTAAGACAGCGGCATCAATTGTTAGGCTCCAGTTAAGACAGTCGGCATCAATTGTTAGGTTCCAGTTAAGACAGTCAGCTTCAATTGTTAGGCTCCAGTTAAGACAGTCAGTTGTTACTCCAGTTAAGACAGTCAGCTTCAATTGTTAGGCTCCAGTTCAATTGTTAGGCTCCAGTTAAGACAGTCGGCATCAATTGTTAGGCTCCAGTTAAGACAGTCGGCATCAATTGTTAGGCTCCAGTTAAGACAGTCGGCATCAATTGTTTGGCTCCAGTTAAGACAGTCGGCATCAATTGTTAGGTTCCAGTTAAGACAGTCAGCTTCAATTGTTAGGCTCCAGTTAAGACAGTCAGCTTCAATTGTTAGGCTCCAGTTAAGACAGTCAGCTTCAATTGTTAGGCTCCAGTTAAGA
The DNA here is from genome assembly GCF_018991925.1 of Homarus americanus. Lineage (NCBI taxonomy): Eukaryota > Metazoa > Arthropoda > Malacostraca > Decapoda > Nephropidae > Homarus > Homarus americanus. Next base: position 4,335,313 of record NW_024735503.1, on the reverse strand, counting down.
CAGTCAGCTTCAATTGTTAGGCTCCAGCTAAGACAGTCAGCATCAATTGTTAGGCCCAAGTTAAGACAGTCAGCTTCAATTGTTAGGCTCCAGTTAAGACAGTCAACTTCAATTGTTAGGCTCAGTCAGTTCAATTGTTAGGCTCCAGTTAAGACAGTCAGCTTCAATTGTTAGGCTCCAGTTAAGACAGTCAGCTTCAATTGTTAGGCTCCAGTTAAGACAGTCAGCTTCAATTGTTAGGCTCCAGTTAAGACAGTCAGCATCAATTGTTAGGCTCCAGTTAAGACAGTCAGCTTCAATTGTTAGGCTCCAGTTAAGACAGTCAACATCAATTGTTAGGCTCCAGTTAAGACAGTCAACATCAATTGTTAGGCTCCAGTTAAGACAGTCAACATCAATTGTTAGGCTCCAGTTAAAACAATCAGCTTCAATTGTTAGGCTCCAGTTAAGACATACAGCATCAATTGTCAGGCTCCAGTTAAGACAGTCAGCTTCAATTGTTAGGTTCCAGTTAAGACAGTCAACATCAATTGTTAGGTTCCAGTTAAGACAGTCAACATCAATTGTTAGGCTCCAGTTAAGACAGTCAACATCAATTGTTAGGCTCCAGTTAAGACAGTCAGCTTCAATTGTTAGGCTCCAGTTAAGAGCGTCAACATCAATTGTTAGGCTCCAGTTAAGACATTCAACACCAATTGTCAGACTCCAGTTAAGACAGTCAACATCAATTGTTAGGCTCCAGTTAAGACAGTCAGCTTCAATTGTTAGGCTCCAGTTAAGACAGTCAGCTTCAATTGTTAGGCTCCAGTTAAGACAGTCAGCATCAATTGTTAGGCTCCAGTTAAGACAGTCAGCTTCAATTGTTAGGCTCCAGTTAAGACAGTCAGCTTCAATTGTTAGGCTCCAGCTAAGACAGTCAGCTTCAATTGTTAGGCTCCAGTTAAGACAGTCAGCATCAATTGTTAGGCTCCAGTTAAGACAGTCAGCTTCAATTGTTAGGCTCCAGTTAAGACTGTCAGCTTCAATTGTTAGGCTCCAGATAAGACAGTCAGCTTCAATTGTTAGGCTCCAGTTAAGACAGTCAGCATCAATTGTTAGGCTCCAGCTAAGACAATCGGCATCAATTGTTAGGCTCCAGTTAAGACAATCAGCATCAATTGTTAGGCTCCAGTTAAGACAGTCGGCATCAATTGTCAGGCTCCAGCTAAGACAGTCGGCATCAATTGTTAGGCTCCAGTTAAGACAGTCAGCATCAATTGTTAGGCTCCATTTAAGACAGTCAGCATCAATTGTTAGGCTCCATTTAAGACAGTCGGCATCAATTGTTAGGCTCCAGTTAAGACAGTCAGCATCAATTGTTAGGCTCCAGTTAAGACAGTCGGCATCAATTGTCAGGCTCCAGCTAAGACAGTCGGCATCAATTGTTAGGCTCCACCTAAGACAGTGAGCATCAATTGTTAGGCTCCAGCTAAGACAGTCAGCATCAATTGTTAGGCTCCAGCTAAGACAGTCGGCATCATTTGTTAGGCTCCAGTTAAGACAGTCGGCATCAATTGTCAGGCTCCAGCTAAGACAGTCAGCATCAATTGGTTAGGCTCCAGCTAAAACAGTCAGCATCAATTGTTAGGCTCCAGCTAAGACAGTCAGCTTCAATTGTAAGGCTCCAGTTAAGACAGTCGGCATCAATTGTTAGGTTCCAGTTAAGACAGTCAGCTTCAATTGTTAGGCTCCAGTTAAGACAGTCAGCTTCAATTGTTAGGCTCCAGTTAAGACAGTCAGCTTCAATTGTTAGGCACCAGTTAAGACAGTCAGCTTCAATTGTTAGGCTCCAGTTAAGACAGTCAGCTTCAATTGTTAGGCTCCAGTTAAGACAGTCAGCATCAATTGTTAGGCTCCAGTTAAGACAGTCAGCTTCAATTGTTAGGCTCCAGTTAAGACAGTCAACATCAATTGTTAGGCTCCAGTTAAGACAGTCAACATCAATTGTTAGGCTCCAGTTAAGACAGTCAGCTTCAATTGTTAGGCTCCAGTTAAGAGCGTCAACATCAATTGTTAGGCTCCAGTTAAGACATTCAACACCAATTGTCAGACTCCAGTTAAGACAGTCAACATCAATTGTTAGGCTCCAGTTAAGACAGTCAGCTTCAATTGTTAGGCTCTAGTTAAGACAGTCAGCTTCAATTGTTAGGCTCCAGTTAAGACAGTCAGCATCAATTGTTAGGCTCCAGTTAAAGACGAAGTCGAAAAAACTGGTGTTGGCTCCGGATTAAGACAGTCAGCATCAATTATTGGGCTCCAGTTAAGACAGTCGGAATCAATTGTTAGGCACCAGTTAAGACAGTCAACTTCAATTGTTGAAGCTCAGTTAAGACAGTCAACTTCAATTGCTAGGCACGGTTAAGACAGTCAGCTTCAATTGTTAGGCTCCAGTTAAAGACAGTCAACTTCAATTGTTAGGCTCCAGTTAAGACAGTCAGCATCCAATTGTCAGCAGGCCAGTTAAGACCAGTCAGCTTCAATTGTTGAAGCTCCAGTTCGGTGAGTCAACATCAATTTGTTAGGCTCCAGTTAAGACCAGTCAACATCAATTTAATTTAGGCTCAGTTAAAGACAGTCAACATCAATTGTTGGGCTCAGTTAAAACAATCAACCTGGTGTTGGAGGCTCAGTTAAGACATACAGCATCGAATTGTCAGGCTCCAGTTAAGACAGTCGGCTTCAATTGTTAGGTTCCAGTTAAGATGATCAACTTTATCAATTGTTGAGTTCCAGTTAAGACCAGAGAGTCAGCATCAATTGTTAGGCTCCAATTCAAAGACAGTCAACATCAATTGTTGGGCTCCAGTTAAGACAGTCGGCTTCAATTGTTAGGCTCCAGTTAAGAGCGTCAACATCAATTGTTAGGCTCGGATAAGACATTCAACTTTTGGTGTCCAGACTCCAGTTAAGACAGTCAACATCAATTGTTGGGCTCAGTTAAGACAGTCAGCTTCAATTGTTAGGCTCTCCAGTTAAGACAGTCAGCTTCAATTGTTGAGCTCAGTTCAGAACAGTCAGCATCAATTGTTAGGCTCCAGTTAAGACAGTCAACTTCAATTGTTGGGCTCCAGTTAAGACAGTCAGCTGGTGTTAGGCTCCAGTTAAAGACAGTCAGCTTCAATTGTTGGAAGCTCCAGTTAAGACAGTCAGCATCAATTGTTGAAGCTCGAAGTTAAGACCAGTCAGCTTCAATTGTTGCCAGGCTCCAGTTAAAGACTGTCAACTTCAATTGTTGAGCTCAGATAAGACGAAGTCCGGCTTCAATTGTTGGGCTCCAGTTAAGACAGTCAGCATCAATTGTTGAAGCTCAACTAAGACAATCGGCATCAATTGTTGGGCTCCAGTTAAGACAATCAGCATCAATTGTTGAAGCTCCAGTTAAGACAGTCGGCATCGAATTGTCGGGCTCAGCCTAAGACAGTCACGGCATCAATTGGTAGGCTCCAGTTAAGACAGTCAGCATCAATTGTTAAATTCCATTTAAGACAGTCGGCATCAATTGTCAGGCTCCTTCAAGACAGTCGGCATCAATTTGTTAGGCTCCACCTAAGACAGTGAGCATCAATTGTTAGGCTCCAGCTAAGACAGTCAGCATCAATTGTTGAGCTCAGCTAAGACAGTCGGCATCATTTGTTAGGCTCAGTTAAGACAGTCGGCATCAATTGTCCAGGCTCCAGCTAAGACAGTCAGCATCAATTGGTTGGGCTCCAGCTAAAACAGTCGCGCATCAATTGTTACGCTCAAGCTAAGACAGTCAGCTTCAATTGTAAGGCTCCAGTTAAGACAGTCAGCTTCAATTGTTGAAGCTCCAGTTAAGACAGTCAGCTTCAATTGTTGAAGCTCCAGTTAAGACAGTCGGCATCAATTATTGAAGCTCCGAGATTAAGACAGTCAGCATCAGTGTTAGGCTCAGATAAGACAGTCGGCATCAATTGTTAGGCTCAGATTCTGGTTGATCGGCATCGAATTGTTAGGTTCAGTTAAGACAGTCAGCTTCAATTGTTAGGCTCAGTTAAGACAGTCAGCTTGTTGTTGGGTTCAGTTAAGACCAGTCAGCTTCAATTGTTGAGCTCCAGTTAAGACAGTCGAAAGCTTCAATTGTTGAAGCTCCAGTTAAGACAGTCGGCATCAATTGTTGGGCTCCAGTTAAGACAGTCGGCATCAATTGTTGGGTTCAGTTAAGACGGTGGCTGAATTGTTGGCTCCAGTTAAGACAGTCAGCTTCGGTGTTGGGCTCCAGTTAAGACAGTCAGCTTCGGTGTTGAAGCTCCAGTTAAGACAGTCGCTTCAATTGTTGAAGCTCCAGTTAAGACAGTCGGCATCGGTGTTGAAGCTCCCGAGATTAAGACAGTCGGCATCGAATTGTTGAAGCTCCAGTTAAGACAGTCGGCATCAATTGTTGAAACCAGTTAGACAGTCGGCATCAATTGTTGGAGTTCCAGCTAAAGACAGTCAACTGGTGTTAGAGCTCAGTTAAGACAGTCAGCTTCAATTGTTAGGCTCCAGTTAAGACAGTCCTTCAATTGTTGAAGCTCAGTTAGACAGTCAGCTTCAATTGTTAGGCTCCAGCTAAGACAGTCAGCATCAATTATTGAGCCCAAGTTAAGACAGTCAGCTTCAATTGTTAGGCTCCAGTTAAGACAGTCAACTTCAATTGTTGAGCTCCATTAAGACAGTCAGAATCAATTGTTGGCTCCAGTTAAGACAGTCGGCATCAATTTGTTAGAAGCTCCAGTTAAGACAGTCAGCTTCAATTGTTAGGCTCCGGATTAAGAAAGTGAGCTTCAATTGTTAGGCTCCAGATTAAGATCAGTCAGCATCAATTGTTGAAGCTCCAGTTAAGACAGTCAAGCATCAATTGTCGAGGCTCCAGGATGAACAGTCAGCTTCAATTGTTGAAATCAGTTAAGACAGTCAACATCAATTGTTGGGCTCCAGTTAAGACAGTCAACATCAATTGTTAGGCTCCAGTTAAGACAGTCAACATCAATTGTTAGGCTCCAGTTAAGATGATCATCATCAAATGTCAGGCTCCAGTTAAAGACAGTCAACATCAATTGTTAGGCTCCAGATTAAGACAGTCAACATCAATTGTTAGGCTCCAGTTAAGACAGTCAACATCAATTTTTAGACTCCAGTTAAGACAGTCAACATCAATTGTTAGGCACCAGTTAAGACAGTCGGCTTCAATTGTTGGGCTCCAGTTAAGACAGTCAACATCAATTGTTAGGCTCCAGCTAAGACAGTCAGCTTCAATTGTTGGAGTTCCAGTTAAGACAGTCAGCTTCAATTTTGGGCTCCAGTTAAGACAGACAACATCAATTGTTGGAGGCTCCAGCCTAAAGACAGTCAGCATCAATTGTTAGGCTCAGTTAAGACAGTCAACTAATTGTCAGGCTCAAACTAAGACAGTCAGCTTCAATTGTTGAGCTCAGTTATGATCGAAAACTTCAATTGTTGAAACCAGTTAAAGACTGATCAACATCAATTGTTGGAAGCTCCAGTTAAGACAGTCGGCACCAATTGTTAGGCTCCAGTTAAAGACAGTCAGCATCAATTGT
>NW_024735503.1:4252578-4329613 GCF_018991925.1 Homarus americanus | reverse complement strand
ATTTCACTGCTACTTAAATTCACACTTACTTAGATTTACAAGTAACCTCAACACCCACACTTACTTAGATTTACAAGTAATTTAACAATTCACTTTACTTTAAGACGTACAGTACAGTATTTACAGTACAGAATTAAGATATTTCAGGAATGTGTTGCTGGGGTACAGTAGGTGGTGTGTATGTGTGGCTTCAGGTGTGGAGAGAGAGAGAGAGAGAGAGAGAGGAGAGAGAGAGAGAGAGAGAGAGAGAGAGAGAGAGAGAGAGAGAGAGAGAGAGAGAGAGAGAGAGAGAGAGAGAGGTGGTATTGATGATGAGGAGGAGGAGGAGGAGGATGATGATGGAAAGAGAAGGAAGAAGATATAGAGGACGTCTGGATAAAGTTGTGTACAGTATAATGAGAAAGGAAAGAAGAAAAAACTGATGTAGAGGAAACTGGGGAAGATAAACTACAGGAAAGATACGACTCAGTATAAGCCTGTTCGTGGACTCCTACTAACAGGTTTACTTGGTGGTTCAGGATCAACCCAGTTAAGTCCAGGGCTAATGAGAGGTGATTACCAGGTAGGTGTTTGGTGACAGTGACCAAGAGTCGTTCAGGGTCACACTCTTAACAGCTCATCCCTGGACGAATGATGCCTGACCAAACACCTGTAGCATTAACCTAACCTGACCAAACACCTGTAGCATTAACCTAACCTGACCAAACACCTGTTGCTTCACCCTAACCTGACCTAACCTAACCTAACCAAACACCTGTGTACCAACCTGACCAAACACTTTTCTACCTAACCTACCAAACATGGTTAACATGCACACCTGTAGCATTAACCTAACCTAATAAGTGCCTGACCCTACCAACAAACACTGTAGCATTAACCTAACCTGACCAAACACCTGTAGCATTAACCTAACCCAACCAAACACCTGTAGCATTAACTCAACCTGACCAAACACCTGTAGCCTCCCCTAACCTGACCTAACGTTACCTAACCTAATCTAAACATACTCGTCACACTGACTTGACACAACTGGCCCTCTCCCTCACACCTGGCCCGCTCACACACCTAGCCCTCACCTACACACCTGGCCCTCACCACACACCTGGCCTTCACATCACATACCTGGCCTTCACCACACACCTGGCCCCTCACCTCACACACACCTGGCCTTCATCTCACACACCTGGCTCACCACACCTGGCCTTCACCTCACACACCTGGCCCTCACCCGGCCCTGGTAGTCCGTGCCGCGTCTCAGGGGAACTCAGCGGGAACATGACTAACGCAGACTAAGTAAATAATGGCGGTGGTAAGCAAAGGAAGAGGAGGAGTGAAGCAAGGAAGAGGAGTGAGTGAGTCAAGGATGAGGAGGAGGAAGCAAAGGAAGTGGAAGTAGGAACTAAGGAAGAGGATGAGTGAAGCGAAAAGGAGGAGGAAGCAAGGAAGAAAGGAGGGATGAAACAAAGGAAGATGAGGAGTGAGGCAAGGAAGAGGAGGAATGAAGCAAGAGAAAAGGGAGGGATGAAGCAAAGGAAGAGGAGAAATGAAGCAAATGAAGAGGAATGGCAGGAAGGAGTGAAGCAAGGAAGAGGGATAAAGCAAGGAAGAGGAAGATTGAAGCAAGGAAGAGGAGGAAGCAAGGAAGAGGGAGGAATGAAGCAAGGAGAGAGGAGAAGGGATGAAGCAAAGGAAGTGATGAAGCAAGGAAGAGGAGGAATGAAGCAAGGAAGAAAACTGAAGAACGAAGAGAGGAACTAGGAGATAGAAGGAAGAGTGTTGAGGGAAGGGAAAATGGAGGGAGAGAGAGAGAGAGAGAGAGAGAGAGAGAGAGAGAGAGAGAGAGAGAGAGAGAGAGAGAGAGAGAGAGAGAGAGAGAGAGAGAGATATGGAGGAGGGAGGGAGATGGAGAGGAGGGGAGATGGAGATGGAGGAGGGAGGAGAGGGAGATGGAGGAGGGAGGGAGATGGAGGAGGGAGGGAGAAGGAGATGAGGAGAAAGGGAAAGGGAGATGGAGGAGGGAGGGAGGGAGATGGAGGAGGGAGGGAGAGGGAGATGGAGGAGGGAGGGGAGATGGAGGAGGGAGGGAGAGGGAGATGAGGGAGGGAGGGAGATGAGGAGGGAGGGAGATGGAAGGAGGGAGAGAGGGAGAGAGGAGGGAGGGAGAGGGAGGGAGGAGGGAGGGAGATGGAGGAGGGAGGGAGATGGAAAGGGAGGGAGGGAGATGGAGGAGGGAGGGAGAGGGAGGTGGAGGAGGGAGGGGAGATGGAGGAGGAGGAGAGGGAGGAGGGAGGGAGAGGGAGATGGAGGTTGTTGTGGCAGTATACAGGTGAACATCATCGATCCGGTAAAGTGTAGCGGGGCGGAGGGGGTGGGGGAAGAGGAGGAAAGGAGAGGGGAGGAGGAGGAGGAAGCAAGGAGTGAGGGGAGGAAGGAGTGAGGGGAGGAAGGAGGAGGGAAGCAAGAAGTGAGGGGAGGAAGGAGTGAGGGAAGCAAGGAGGAGGGGAGGAAGGAGTGAGGGGAGGAAGGAGTGAGGGAAGCAAGAAGTGAGGGAGGAAGGAGTGAGGGGAGGAAGGAGTGAGGAAGCAAGAAGTGAGGGGAGGAAGGAGTGAGGGAAGCAAGGAGTGAGGGGAGGAAGGAGGAGGGAAGCAAGGAGTGAGGGAGGAAGGAGGAAGGAAGCAAGGAGTGATGGAAGCAAGGAGTGAGGGAGGAAGGAGTGAGGGAAGCAAGGGAGTGAGGGAAGCAAGGAGTGAGGGGAGGAAGGAGTGAGGGAAGCAAGGAGTGAGGGGAAGGAGTAAGGAGAAGCAAGGAGTGAGGGGAGGAAGGAAAGCAAGGAGTGAGGGAAGCAAGGAGTAAGGAGAAGCAAGGAGTGAGGGAAGCAAGGAGTGAGGGAAGCAAGGAGTGAGGGAAGCAAGGAGTGAGGGAAGGAGGAGGGAAGCAAGGAGTGAGGGGAGGAAGGAGTGAGGGAAGCAAGGAGGAGGGGAGGAAGGAGGAGGGGAGGAAGGAGGAGGGAAGCAAGGAGGATGGAAGCAAGGAGTGAGGGGAGGAAGGAAAGGGAGTGAGGGCAAGGAGTAAGGAGAAGCAAGGAGTGAGGGGAGGAAGGAGTGAGGTAAGCAAGGAGTGAGGGGAAGCAAGGAGGAGGGGAGGAAGGAGTGAGGGGAAGCAAGGAGTGAGGGAAACAAGGGAGTGAGGGAAGCAAGGAGTGAGGGAAGCAAGGAGTGAGGGAGGAAGGAGGAGGGGAGGAAGGAGTGAGGGAGGCAGGAGTGAGGGAGCAGGAGTGAGGGGAGGAAGGAGGAGCGAAGCAAGGAGGAGGGGAGGAAGGAGTGAGGGAAGCAAGGAGTGAGGGAAGCAAGGAGTGAGGGGAAGCAAAGAGGGAGAAAGGAGTGAGGGGAGGAAGGAGTGAGGGAAGCAAGGAGTGAGGGAAGCAAGGAGTGAGGGGAGGAAGGAGTGAGGGAAACAAGGAGTGAGGGGAAGCAACGAGTGAGGGAAGCAAGGAGTGAGGGAAGCAAGGAGTGGGGAAGCAAGGAGTGAGGGGAGGAAGGAGTGAAGGAAGCAAGGAGGAAGGGAAGCAAGGAGTGAGGGGAGGAAGGAGTGAGGGAGGAAGGAGTGAGGAAGTGGGGAGGAAGGAGTGAGGGAAGCAAGGAGTGAGGGGAGGAAGGAGGAGAGAAGCAAGGAGGAGGGAAGCAAGAGTGAGGGAAGCATTGAGGGAAGCAAGGAGTGAGGGAAGCAAGGAGTGAGGGGAAGCAAGGAGGGGAAGCAAGGAGTGAGGAGGAAGGAGGAGGAAGCAAGGAGTGAGGGAAGCAAGGGTGAGGGAAGAAGGAGGAGGGGAAGCAAGGAGTGAGGGAGAAAGGAGTGAGGGGAGGAAGGAGTGAGGGAAGCAAGGAGTGAGGGAAGCAAGGAGTGAGGGGAGGAAGGAGGGAAACAAGGAGTGAGGGAAGCAACGAGTGAGGGAAGCAAGGGAGTGAGGGAAGCAGGAGTGGGGAAGCAAAAGTAAGGGGAGGAAGGAGTGAGGGCAGAAGGAGGAACTGAGGAAGCAAGGATGAGGCAAGGAGTGAGGGAAGCAAGGAGTGAGGGAAGCAAGGAGTGAGGGAGAAGGAGGAGGGAAGCTAGGGTGAGGGGAGGAAGGAGTGGGGGGGAGGGAAGGTGAGGAGGCAGAGAGTGAGGGAAGCAAGGAGTGAGGGAGGAAGGAGTGAGGGAACAAGGAGTGAGGAAACAAGGAGGAGGGAAGAGTGAGGGAAACAAGGAGTGAGGGAAACAAGGAGTGAGGGAAGAAAGGAGTAAGGAAGCAAGGAGTGAGAGGAACAGCGGGAAGGCAACAGCCACCCTCGGCTGGCCACAAGACCTCGAGCATAATAACATATCTCAGGGCCACACAGCCGCCATTACCCGCTCGAGGGCCATGTATCACGCACCACACAAGGTTATCCAGGTCACCAGAAGGTTATCCAGGTCATCACAAGGTTATCCAGGTCACTACAAGATTATCCAGGTCACCACATGTTTTTCCAGGTCACCACAAGGTTACCCAGGTCACCACAAGGTTATCCAGGTCACTACAAAGTTACCCAGGTCATCACAAGGCTACCCAGGTCACCATAAGGTTATCCAGGTCACCACAAGTTTATCCAGGTTACCACTAAGTCACTTACAGGTCACGGTACTAACAGGTCACCAACGGGTCACTAACAGGTCACCAACGGGTCATCTTTTTGTGTTACTTTGACCCAAAATATTTCCTGTAATAGTAATGGTGAGTAATAGTAATGATTGTGATGAGTGATGGTGGTGATAGTGATGGTGAGGAGAAAGCCACACCTTTACAGTAACCTTGATTCTGGCCGTTCTTGTAAGGTCACTCTGATACATTACTTCCAGGATTAATATGATGAGGATAGTGTTGCCCCCCCTGCCAGCCCGTATCCTCCCTCAGAGCCCCTCATCTCCCCCTGCCAGCCCTCTTCTCCCCCTCCCAAACCTCATCCTCACCCCACCCCCTGCCAACCCTCATCCCCCCGCCAGCCCCCATCCTATATGCCAGACGCTCCCGGCTTAACACAACCACTCTCTCTGCTTACCTACCAGCCCCCTTTCCCACTGACTTAGTTAAAACGCTCTACCACCCCCATTGACTTACCAATGAAACTCTTCAAGGAGTTCTCCCCGGAGCTTGCTAAACCCCTATGCTCCATCATCAATGCTTATCTCAGTCAAGCCAGATGCCCAGCTGACTGGAAGACCTCTTGTATCACCAGTGCCCAAGTCAGCCAGCCCACATTCCTTAAATCAGCTACGACCTATTGCAATCACCCCAATACCCAGGCTAATCTGTGAAAGTTTTGTCGGACTAGGCTTATGCTATTGCTGGCGTAGACCCTCAGCAATTTGACAATATGAAAACTTCCTCCACCACTCACTGTCTTGTCAGCTTTCTCGATTACATACAGGTATACCGCCATCTCGAGAAACGAAAAACATCTGTAGCTGTCGCCTTCATTGATTTCACGAAAGCATTCGACCTAGTCGACCACAATTTCATCATCAACAAAGCTATTGACCTCGGGCTTCGGAAAAGTCTTATACCATGGCTTACAGACTTCCTCAGTGACCGACGCCAAGCTGTACGCTTCCAAGGGGCTGTCTCCACCTTTCAGTCACTCACCTGTGGCGTCCCCCAAGGCACCAAGATGGGACCACTCTGCTTCCTTATGTTTATCAATGATGCCCTAAGAGAAACCCCTGCTCGCTGGAAATATGTCAACGACTCCACTATTGGGATCAGCGTCAACAATTTGCCCCGACTATACCGCCCTTCAGGATTTATTGAACAGTCTCCAAACTGGGCCACCAACAACCACGTCACCATCAACCATACCAAGACCATGGTTATGCACATCAACCTCTCCTCCGACATTGTCCCACCTCCTTCCAATACTTTAGGTCCCAACACACTCCAGGTTGTAGATTCCACTAAGCTCCTCGGCGTCACCATAGACAACAAACTAAATTGGAAACCACAAGTCAGTGAAGTTGTCAAGTCCTCCAGCCTCCCCTCCGTCCGACTCAAGTCCCTCGGAGTTCCTGCACCTGAGCTCCTCAGTGTCTACTCAACATTCATACTTCACAAGCTCACCTATGCCTCCCCTAGCTGGTCTTCCTCCCTAAATGCCACACAACGTAAACACTCTAGAAAAAGTGCAAAAGAGGGCATGCAAGATTATTCTCCCTTCCTACTCCACATATCAAGAAGCGCTCAACACACTGACCCTTTCGACTCTCACTGACCATCACCACGACCTCATCCGCAAATTTGGTAAGAAGCTTCTGCACCATCCTCGACACCGGCCCTACTACCACCTGAGATCCCTAGCCGAGAATTGCTGTTCGACACCACAACCGCATCCAGCCCATACGTGCGAACTATCCTATAAGAACAGCCCAGTCCCAACCATTGTAAAATTATCAATAACGTAATAAACCAGTGTATTCCTCCCATAAATCCTACTTCTTGCTGTCACTATGTTGAAATGCCTGTAGTTTGAGCTTTTCCCCATCTAGTTATTATATATCTTAACTGTATCCTTATGTCCTTGTATATTATTTGTAAATTGAAACCCATTCCCCAAATATGAACTGTATATTTTCAGCCTTCTGGCTGCTATGCTCTCTCAATAAACCGTTAATTATTATTATTATTATCTATATCCTCCTGCCAGCCCTCATAACCTACTGCCGCCTCATCCCCTGCCAGTCCTCCTTCCTCCTGTCAGCCCTCATCCTCACCCTCTACCAGCCTCATCCCCCTGCAGTCCTCATCGCCTCTGTCAGCCTCATCCTCACCCCACCTGCCAGCCCTCATTCCCCACCTGTCAGCCCTCATCTTCCCCTGCCAGCCCCTCCCCCCTGCCAGCCCTCTTTCCCCCTGCCAGCCCTCACTCTCACCTGCCAGCCTCATCCATCCACCTCCCACCCTCATAACCCCCATCTGCCAGCCCTCATCCCCTACCAGCCCTCATCCCCTCCAGCCCTCATTCCCCTGTCAGACCTCATCCTCCACCTCCCAGCCATCATCCTCATCCTCACTTGCCAGCCTATCCCCCTGCCAGCCCTCATTCTCACATCTACCAGCCCTCATCCCACCATCCAGCCCTCATCCCCACCATCTGCCTGCCCATCCCCACCATCTGCCAGCCCTCATCCCCATCACCTGCCAGCCCTCATCACACATCTGCCAGCCCTCACCCACCTACCAGCCCTCATCCCCCATCTACAGCCCTCATCCCCACCATCTGCCAGCCCTCATCCCCACCATAGAACATAAGAACATAAGAATGGAGGAAACTGCAGCGGGCCTATTGACCCATACTGGGCAGTCCCGTTTATACCCAACCCCTATTGCTCATATAAGCATCCAACCTATGTTTGAAGCTATCCAGCGTATTCGAGTTAATGATGATATTTGGTAACTTGTTCCATTCATCCACTACTCTGTTTCCAAACCAGTGTTTACCTATTTCACGCCGAAATCTAAATTTGTCTAATTTAAAACCATTGTTACGAGTTCGCTCCTGGTTGGATAGTTTGAGTACCTTTGTAATGTCCCCTTTGTTTAACCCTGACTTCCATTTATACACCTCTATCATGTCGCCCCTCACTCTACGTCTCTCGAGGGAGTGCAAATTAAGATGCTTTAACCTGTCTCTGTATTCAAGGTTCCTAATGCCCGGGATTAGTCTTGTCATTCTCCTCTGGATTCTTTCCAAGGATTCTATATCCATTCTGTAATACGGTGACCAGAACTGAACTGCGTAATCCAGGTGAGGTCTCACAAGCGCTAGATATAATTTTAAGATGACCTCGCTAGTCTTGTAACTAACACTCCTTTGTATGAACCCAAGTACTTTATTAGCCTTGTTACGAGCAAAAACACATTGTTTACTTGGCTTAAGATTCCTACTTATCATTACTCCTAAATCTCTCTCGCAGTCGGATTCCACAATGGCATCGTTGTTCATCTGGTAACTGGTTTCCCTGTTTACATCTCCTATACTGAGTACTTTACATTTGTCCACATTGAATTTCATCTGCCATTTTTCCGACCATTCGAAAAATTTGTTTAGATCTTCCTGTAGTTTTGCAGAGTCCTCGTCAGATTTAATTACACGTCCTATTTTAGTGTCATCAGCAAATTTACTTATGTTGCTGTCTATGCCCTCATCCCCACCATCTGCCAGCCCTCATCCCCACCATCTGCCAGCCCTCACCCCACCTACCAGCCCTCACCCACGGAGTCACCTACTGTACAATATTGTTAGACTACTAAGGCGTGTGCCGGGCAACCCATTATTGGTATTGTACAATATGAGTCATGCCGAGGGCCAACTACCCACAACATGGACCAGCAGTATTGTTGTACCAATACCGAAACCAGGACAGCCTGATGCTTTTCGTCCCATATCACTAACCAGCTGCCTGTGTAAAACCTTTGAGAGGATGGTTCTTCGCAGACTCTTATATAGAATCAGAGAACACATGTCTCCTAACATAAATGGCTTCACCCATGGTAAAGGTGTACATAATTGCATCACCACATAGGAGATCGGCTGTTACACTGGATGAGTGGTTACCTAACCAACAGAAGAGCTGCTGCACTGTTTCAGGGTTACAAAAGTGAAGTCAAAGATATGCAACTTGGCACCCCCAAGGTGGAGTGCTTAGTCCCACTTTAATTGGGGGACACATTGTAAGCTCCCCAACCTACCTAATGGATTTGTGTACAATACTTCCATACGTGGGTAAGATTTGCTCTAACTAAAATAAATTTCAAATAACACTGGAAAAAATGATGAGTCAGTGTTGTGGTGCGAAGAGTCTGATTCATCCCATAACATGAGATAATGTTGTCTGACCCTCGACGGTGTTGTTACAAATCAAGATCAACATTGCACAACATATTATAGTCTACTACTGCAAAACTCTGGCGTGTTAAGCTGCTGGTGGTGTATAGTAACAGCTGGACTGACTGGAGTAACATCTGGTTCGACTGTAGCTTACCATGGGGCTCTAGGCTATCATGGGGCTCTAGGCTACCACAAGGTCAGCTGGGTTGTGCTGAGCCTGGTTGAAGATGGGTACGTCAGCCTGTGCTAGGTTGGGCAGGGTAGGCTTAACTAGGGGTAAGTTAGGAGGGGGGGAGGGAGGGAGGGAGGGGCTAATCTTTAGGTTTCCCAAATTCTGCCAAACGGACACGAGAAAAACACAAATGATAAACAAGAAATAAAGTATTAAAAAATACATCGGTAATTAAAATTAGTCTCTGCGTCAATTAGTTTATTTGGGGTTCTGACATCACAGTGACGTCAGAATATTGATGTGGGATAACCACATTCATTACACGGAGTACAGAACTGGCAGTAGTTTACGGGAGTTAAACGGTAACTAAATGACTCAGGTGACTAACGAGAGATAAACGGTAACTACATGACTCAGGTGACTAACGAGAGATAAACGGTAACTACATGACTCAGGTGACTAACGAGAGATAAACGGTAACTACATGACTCAGGCGACTAACGAGAGATAAACGGTAACTACATGACTCAGGTGACTAACGAGAGATAAACGGTAACTAAATGACTCAGGTGACTAACGAGAGATAAACGGTAACTACATGACTCAGGTGACTAACGAGAGATAAACGATAACTAAATGACTCAGGTGACTAACGAGAGTTAAACGGTAACTAAATGACTCAGGTGACTAGCGAGAGATAAACGGTAACTACATGACTCAGGTGACTAACGAGAGATAAACGGTAACTAAATGACTCAGGTGACTCATTTACATAAGTCATCGTTGGCGTGATCACAGTTTTATTTCCATGTCAATAAACAGAATACGTGTGGATGGTTCAGCACACCGTCCACATGTAAAGGATTGGTCAGTGTGTCTGTTGAAGGTGGTGCACAGGTGCTGTGTGTGTGTGTCACTTTGTTATCATAATTGAGTTACATCCATAGAAACCCTCCAGGTAAGGTAACAGGTGAGGCCCTTCAAGTGAGAACTACACGAACGACAAAACGGCGGCCCAAGAGATGTGTGTTATAATCCTCAAAATTTCTCTCTCAAGTGGTGGTTAATCTTAAGGTAAAATAATCTCGGGGGTTAATGTTCACGTGATGATTTATGTGATGGTGGTGAGACAACAGCACGTGATGGAACTGTAGTAGGGAGTAAACATCACCTTCTACAGCTACACGTACGCTGCTGTAGCCACACATCCTGCACCAGCACGTCACCCACATGCTGGAACATCCTCACTACATCATCTACACATAATCAAACCAAGAAACATCACAATATGGATTAAGTTACTCGCAGGATCTAGTGACTTAACCTGAGAAGGACAGACGATCAAACACCACTGGCTGGGATGAGAAGGTGGTGGTGGGGGGAGGGGGGAAGGGGGGGGTGAGGTTCTCCTTGACCTACATACACCAGCTGGCTCATCACCTCACCGACACATTCCTGACGGAGAAGTCTCCCCTCCAAGCTCACTCAGCCCGACCCCTACCTGCCGAGTAATGCACTTCCTGGATACCTTTCATCGCCACAGTCACAGTTATAGAGAGTTCACATTATAGATTATATAAATACAAACTGAACCACAACTGGGACAACAATGACGTGTTCCGGCTATTAAATCATCTGAAGGAATCTGAACCGACGTAAACCTGGCCCTAACTACCACAGTCTAAGTCTTGAACAACAGTAATAAACACCCACACTATCATATACACTTCACATACACCCCACAACCCCGTTACCCATGAAGAGGTTTATTGTAAAATATTTTGTACAACCTGGTCCGCGGCCCTCCCTGTTGCCTCTTTGTGTGACGAGGCTGCCAGGTGGCCGGGCTGGGCTGGTCCGGCCTCAAACACTGCCAAAATCCTCTTAGAATCTTCAATACGGATGGAGGGGCCAAGCTCCTTACGTGCGGGAACTGTGGCAGGTGTCGGTGTGGTAGGGAGGCAGGTATTACTGTGGTGTGGTAGAGACAGGTGTGGTGTTGTGTGGTAGAGACAGGTTTGGTGTGGTATGGTAGAGAGACAGGTGTTAATATGGTGTGGTAGGGAGGCAGGTGTTGGTGTGGTGTGGGTGTGGTAGAGAGACAGGTGTTAGTGTGGTATGGTGTGGTAGAGAGACAGGTGTTAGTGTGGTGTGGTAGAGAGAGACAGGTGTTAGTGTGGTGTGGTAGAGAGACAGGTGTTAGTGTGATGTGGTAGAGAGACAGGTGTTAGTGTGATATGGTAGAGAGGTGTTTGTGTGATGTGGTAGAGAGACAGGTGTGTGTTAGGTATGGTGTGGTGTGGTGGGGAGGCAGGTGTTGGTGTGGTGTGTGAGGCAGGTGTTAGTGTGGTGTGGGTGTGGTAGGAAGGACATACAGGGGGTAACAAGGTGAGGGCTTGTTATGTACTGTACATTAATGAAGAGACACGCAGACAGGTGAACTAATCAATACAGGTAAAGAATAAAGGTATATTGTTGTCCGCAGGTGCTTGTGTAAAGGGAACCTCTTTAACAGGATTACACCAATAGACTTAGGATAAAAACACCTCAGCATTCACCACCCCTCTTCTTACTCTCCTCTCCCCTCTTTTCTATCCTCTTCTCCTTTCTCTTGTGGTGGTCATCCTTATACTTTATTCTCTTTTTCTCTGTATCCTATCCGATCTCTCTCTTCTTTATCACTTCATCATTTTTTATCTTCCTCTTCCATCCTCTTTCCTTGCGCCACAACCTCTTCTTCCCCCTCTTTATATCCACACCCTGTACTTCCTCCTATCCTTCAAACCCTTTATTTCTCTTCCTTCCGTGTATCTACTTTTCTTCTTCTTCTTCTTCTCCCTACTTTTCCGTTAGTCGTCTCCTCCTTCCGTCTCTTCCGTCCTTCTAGCCGTTCCGTCTATATATCAGAAATATTATTAGTTTTATCTTTTTCATACCCAGTTGGTCCAAGTCCACCCTATCTGGCTGATAGCTGTTATCTCTCTCTCTCTCTCTCTCTCTCTCTCTCTCTCACATCACCGTCAGACAGCCGCCCCAAAGCTCCTTATTACATTTCTTTCACATCGTGGTAGTGGAAGAAGTATCTGACCCGCGCCTCTACTGCACTGCGTCGAGCTGACTTAGTTTGGTGAGCAGAGGAGCTTGTCTAGATGTGCCTAGGTTCGGGGGGAGGGAGGGAGGGAGGGAGGGAGGAGGGAGGGAGGAGGAGGAAAGAGGAAAGGAGGGGGGAAGATGGAGGGAGAGAGGGAAGGCAAGAGGTGAGGGAGGGTTGGACGACGGGAGTATTTCTGGACGTGGGTGGGAGAACGGGGAGGCGGAGTAGGGAGTTCTGTGGTACTGCAGTGCGTCGAGTTAGGAGGAGGGAGGGAGGGTCCTGTTTTGTTGGGGTGTAGGAGGAAGGGTAAAGAGCACTGGGAGAGGGGGGGATTTTGTTGACGAAGATGGTGATTATCTGGACTTTCCTGGTGGTGGAGGAGGGACATACCTGTTGGTGGGGAGGACATAACTGTTGGTGGGGGAGGACATACCTGGTGGGGGAGGACATACCTGTTGGGGGAGGGGCTTGAGGATCACTTAACATTACAGTTGGTGCTCAGTAGGGGAGGGGGAGGGTGAGGGGAAGAATTTGGACTTGACGTATAGGTGGAAAGATGTGAACAAGTAGGAGGAAGGTGGAATGGAGGTTAAAAGGAGTGGAGGGCAGCCCCCAGAGGTGGCAGGAGATAAGGAGTGTGATAGTGTCGTCTTATCTCACCCCACACGACGGCTGGCTATCTCCTCCTGTTCCCTTCACTCCCTCCCCCTCCCTGTTCCTTCACTTCCTCCCCCCTCCCCTCTCCACACTGCCCCACCTCTATTAAATAATAATAATAACAATAATAATAATATTTATTCAGTAAAATCATCATATAAAATTACATTTGGCTTAGTATTTATATATATACACTGTGCAGGTATACAGTTCGTAATGTACAGTATATAGACAACACAGGTATACGGTATACATAGGCAGTTACAGGTATACAACTTCCAATAAACCTAGACCAATACAGGTAAACATTCAATGGTAAACAATGCAATTCAACCAAGGCCAAAATAAGCCATCACCTGTTTATTTCAGGATACAAGTGATGCTGGTCTTACACGAGGTCAACCACAGCTCAGTACAACACACACACACACACACACACACACACACACACACACACACACACACACACACACACACACACACACACTCTTCTCCTGCTGTAGTTTTATGTATTATATAATTTTAAGTTTTAGTTTTGAAGTGTTTGATAATGCTGTTTGTTTTACTGTGGTGTTCAGGTAAGTTGTTAGACCACACTTCCGGTTCATATCGCCTATTCTCCCTCACTTTCCTCCTATTCTCCCTCACTTTCCTCCTATTCTCCCTCACTTTCCTCCCTCACTCACACCTACCTGTACTGTACTGCTTCTCATCTATAACTCACCTCATCTTATTTCTCAATTGTCTCTCACTCTCCTTTCACCTGTTCCTCCACTTCTCTCTCTCTCAGTAATGCCACCCTCTCAAACCCCTCTCTCTCAGTAACGCCACCCCTCTCTCTCTCAGTAATGCCCCCTCTCTCAGTAATGCCCCCTCTCCCCTCTCTCTCTCTCAGTAATGCCCTCTCCTCTCTCTCAGTAATGCCCCCTCTCAGTAATGCCCCCTCCCCCCTCTCTCTCAGTAATGCCCCCCCCCTCCTCAGTAATGCCCCCTCCTCCCATCTCTCTCTCAGTAATGCCTCTCCTCCCATCTCTCTTCGTAATGCCCCCTCCTCCCATCTCTCTCTCAGTAATGCCCCCTCTCCTCCCATCTTCAGTAATGCCCCCTCCCATCTCTCTCAGTAATGCCCCCTCTCCATCTCTCTCAGTAATGCCCCCTCTCCTCCCACCTCTCTCTCTCAGTAATCTTTTCATCCTTTCAATAAATCACAAGATGGACTTTAAGGACCGCAGGATGGACTTTAAGGACCACAGGATGGACTTTAAGGACCGCAGGATGGACTTTAAGGACCGCAGGATGGACTTTAAGGACAGCAGGATGGACTTTAAGGACCGCAGGATGGACTTTAAGGACCGCAGGATGGACTTTAAGGACCGCAGGATGGACTGAGGACCACGGGATGGACTCTGAATCATAGGAAGGACTCTCAGACTTGTAGAATGGACTCTGAGGACCGTTGAATACTCTCAGATTCATAGCATGGACTATAGGGATCGTAGGATGGATTCTGGGGATTATAGGATAGACTCTGTGGATTATAGGATGGACTCTGGGGATTATAGGATGGACTCTGGGGATTATAGGATAGACTTTGGGAATTATAGGATAGACTCTGGGGATTATAGGATGGACTCTGGGGATTATAGGATAGACTCTGGGGATTATAGGATGGACTCTGGGGATTATAGGATGGACTCTGGGGATTATAGGATGGACTTTGGGAATTATAGGATGGACTCTGGGGATTGTATGATAGACTCAGGATTATAGGATGGACTCTGGGGATTGTATGATAGACTCAGGATTGTAGGATGGACTCTGGGGATTATAGGGCGGACTCTGGGGATTATAGGTTGGACTCTGAGGATTGTAGGGTGGATTTTGAGGATTGTTAGGTGGACTCTGAGGATTGTAAATTGCACTCTGATGATTATAGGATGGACTCTGAGGATTATAGGGCGGACTCTGGGGATTATAGGATGGACTCTGAGGATTGTAGGATGGATTTTGAGGATTGTTAGGTGGACTCTGAGGATTGTAAATTGGACTCTGGGGATTATAGGATAGACTCTGAGGATTGTAAATTCGACTCAGAGGATCACAGGATGGACTCTGGGTAATGTAGGGTGGACTCTGAGGATTGTACGATGGAGTCTGAGGATTAGTGGATGGATTCTGGGAATTATAGGGTGGACTCTCATATTTGCAAGATGGACTCTGAGGATTGTTAGGTGGACTCTGAGGATTGTTGGTTGGACTCTGACGATTGTTGGGTGGACTCTGACGATTTTTGGGTGGACTCTGACGATTGTTGGGTGGACTCTGAGGATTGTTGGGTGGACTCTGAGGTTTCTTGGGTGGACTCTGGGGATTGTTGATTGGACTCTGGGGATTGTTGGGTGGACTCTGAGGATTGTTGGGTGAACTCTGAGGATTGTTGGCTGGACTCTGAGGATTGTTGGCTGGACTCTGAGGATTGATGGCTGGACTCTGAGGATTGTTGGGTGGACTCTGAGGATTGTAAATTGGACTCTGATGATTATAGGATGGACACTGAGGATTATAGGGCGGACTCTGGGGATTATAGGATGGACTCTGAGGATTGTAGGATGGATTTTGAGGATTGTTAGGTGGACTCTGAGGATTGTAAATTGGACTCTGGGGATTATAGGATAGACTCTGAGGATTGTAAATTCGACTCAGAGGATCACAGGATGGACTCTGAGGATTGTACGATGGAGTCTGAGGATTACTGGATGGATTCTGGGAATTATAGGGTGGACTCTCATATTTGCAAGATGGACTCTGAGGATTGTTAGGTGGACTCTGAGGATTGTTGGTTGGACTCTGGGGATTGTTGGGTGGACTCTGAGGCTTGTAGGGTGGACTCTGAGGATTGTAGGGTGGACTCTGAGGATTGTAGGGTGGACTCTGAGGATTGTTGGTTGGACTCTGGGGATTGTTGGGTGGACTCTGAGGATTGTAGGGTGAACTCGGTGGATTGTAGGGTGGACTCTGAGGATTGTTGTGTGGACTCTGAGGATTGTAAATTGGACTCTAATGATTATAGGATGGACTCTCATGCTTGTAGGATGGACTCTGAGGATTGTTGGGTGGACTCTGTGGATTGTTGGGTGGACTCTGAGGATTGTTGGGTGGACTCTGAGGATTGTTGGGTGGACTCTGGGATTGCTTGGTTGGACTCTGAGGATTGTTGTGGTGACTCTGAGGACTGTTGGTTGACTTGAGGATTGTTGGTTGACTCTGATGATTGTTGGGTGGACTCGGAGGATTGCACTTGAGGATTGAGGTGGACTCTGAGGATTGTAGGTGGACTCTGAGGATTGTGGTAGATGGACTCGGGGATTGTTGGGTGGACTGATGATTGTAAATTGACTCTGAGGATTGCAGGGTGGACTCGAGGATTGTAGGGTGGACTCCGAGGATTGTAGGGTGGACTCTGAGGATTATAGGATGGACTCTGAGGATTGTAGGGTGGACTCTGGGGATTGTAAATTGGACTCTGAGAATCATAGGATGGACTCTGGGGATTGTAGGGTGGACTCTGAGGATTATGGGATGGACTCTTAGGATTGTAGGGTGGACTCTGGGGATTATAGGAAGGACTTTGAGGGTTGTATGATACTCAGGATTGTAGGATGGACTCTGGGGATTGCAAATTGGACTCCGAGGATTGTTGGATGGACTCTGAGGATTGTAAATTGGACTCGGGATTATGCAATGGACTCTGCGGATTATGTGATGGACTCTCAGACATGTTGGGTGGACTCTGAGGATCGTAGGATGGACTCTCAAACATGTTGGGGGGACTCTGAGGATTATAGGATGGACTCTGAGGACCGTGGGTTGGACTCTGAGGACCGTGGGTTCGACTCTGAGGACCATGAGTTAGACTCTGAGGACCGTAAGTTGGACTCTGAGGACCGTGAGTTGGACTCTGAGGACCGTGAGTTGGACTCTGTGGACCGTGGGTTGGACTCTGAGGACCATGAGTTAGACTCTGAGGACCGTAAGTTGGACTCTGAGGACCGTGGGTTGGACTCTGTGGACCGTGAGTTGGACTCTGTGGACCGTGAGTTGGATTCTGGTAAGACATCATCTTGAGGACCATAGGATATTACTGGGGATCCTTGAATGTTTGTAGGATGGTGTAAGGGATAGTGTGATGGTCCTACAAGGCTCCCTTATGATAGAGCAGGAGGACCCACAAGGCTCGGGACGCTCTGTTTGCTGGCGACGCCCCGCGGTGTCCTGCAGAGAGTGAGTCGTGGGATCGAAGACGCCAGCCAGCGCCGTCTGGGTGTCTGGGGCAGGCTGTCTGGGTGTCTGGAGCCGGCTGTCTGGGTGTCTGGTGCCGGGTGTCTGGGTGGCTGAAGCCAGCTGTCTGTGTTTGGAGCCGGCTGTCTGGGTGTCTGGAGCCGGCTGTCTGGGTGTCTGGAGCCGGCTGTCTGGGTGTCTGGTGCCGGGTGTCTGGGTGGCTGAAGCCAGCTGTCTGTGTTTGGAGCCGGCTGTCTAGGTACTGAAGCCGGCTGCCTGGGTGTTCGGAGCCGGCTCCTTGGTCGTGGCCTAAGTTGACACAGGAAGACGACAATCTAAAGAAAATTACATTAAAAGTTAAGATATTTGGAATCTCTTTTAAAATTTGACGAACATAGTTGGTGGTGATAATGGTGATGGTGGTGGTGATAATGGTGATGGTGATAGTGGTGGTGGTGTTAGTGATGATGGTAGTGGTGATGGTAATAGTGATAGTGGGAAGGGAAGACATTGGTGATGGCAGGAGGGAGGAAGGGAAAAAAATAAATTGTGCGGTGTAGCCCGACTCCCCTCACAACCCACCTAACGCTGGGAAGTAAACCTAGGATGCCTAATCTGCATGTGATCCTAAAAATAAAAAAAATAAAATATCACTTCTTGAATTCATATACCTGTGTTCTGGTAATTAAACTTATATACCTGTGTGTCATAAGAATGTATATAGGGGAATACAAGCACAGATTTAGGTATTAAGTTTAGGTAGTACAAGTGTTCTCATATCAATAATCATAAAACCGATCACCCGAAGAATTGATGCCCGCTCCCTCTTATTTCAACGGAAGACTAACACTAACCTAACCTAACCCTCTACAGGTAGGTACCGTAAGCGGAGTTAAAATTGAGGTGATATAAAATAGAAGGCTAATCTTCAGGTGAACCCATAAACGTAGCGTCATAACCTAACCTAACCTAACCTACATATGACTTGAAATGCGTAATTTGGTGACACGAATGACTTGTCTGAGGTGAGGTCAACTCGTCCCCAAACCACCTGGCGACTACCACATCGTCACCAGGGGGATCAGAGGGCCGGTCATCTACTACCCGCTAGGTCGTCTCAGAGGGCAATCTTATCTCCTCAGCGATATCTGATTACTAACACCACCACCAGGGTCGTGTTTATGACTTCTGACTACTGTACTGAGAGTTTGTGACGTTGGTGCTGCGTATATCTTATGGTCGTGGGTGATAAATGAACCCCGTCAACACACCAATTTAGTAGTTTGATTCAGGACAGCTTGCTGATAACGTGGGGGGAAATGACCAATATTTTGATAAACAACTTTTTTTTTTATTAATCTTCACTTGGGTAGATCTAAATATGATTCCAAAACCAAATTAGTAGTGATTAATAGTCATGCTAGTAACTTAATGTATAATCTAAAACCAAATAAGTTGCCAGGTCCCGATGAAACAATAATTACTAAAGGAACGTACAGGAAAGATCTTAGCATGCCTCTGTTGGAAATATACTGAAAGCAATACCCCCCACAAATTCAATTCAGAATCACCATCAAAGACTAAAAGTTGATTAATAACCCTCACTCAACATAGCTCCACTAAAGGGTGTTCGTTTCAAGACAAATTTATTATCATTCTTCTCAAACGTTTTCTAATTTAAATGAAGGAAGGGAAATAGTTGTGGATGAACGGAAAAATCTTAAAACTTCACATGAAATAAATTGAGATGAAATTTCAGGTAAACCAGACACTTTATTACTGAGCCAGGTGAGCCAGGCAAGGCAGGCAGGCAGGCAGGCAGGCAGGCAGGCAGGCAGGCAGGCAGGCAGGCAGGCAGGCAGGTAGGTAGGAAGGTAGGTAGGTAGGTAGTGAGCGAGTGATGAGGAAGATAAGCCCAGTCTTCCTCAACGCTTGACGAAAAAGTAAAAAATTCAGCATGTGCTTGATCGTGCTTGATAAACACACACACTCGCCTCAACACATTCTGGAGCATCGAACCCTCAAGTGATGTAGAGATTCCAAGTATCCGTGAAAGGTGTTGAACTCTCTCTGTGGGTGCAAAGGTCTCTCTCTCTCTCTCTCTCTCTCTCTCTCTCTCTCTCTCTCTCTCTCTCTCTCTCTCTCTCAATACTGCTCTTCCTACTCCGGATCATCTAAAGTTATGCTCCCCGGCTCATTTCACCGAGGTAGCATTGGGTAATTAATCTTCAGGTGAAATAAACTGGGAGGGCCAATCTTCAGGTGAACTGATTTTTTTTAATGTAAACTGCGTCATCGCCCAGTTGTAAGAGGTATTCGGACATTTGGGCCATGGACCATGAGCCGCGATCCCCGGACGGTTGGGGACCACGAGCTGTATGTAGTAGGGTGGACGTTTGGGCCATGGACCATGAGCCGCGATCCCCGGACGGTTGGGGACCACGCTGTATGTAGTAGGGTGGACGTTTGGGCCATGGACCATGAGCCGAGATCCCCGGACGGTTGGGGACCACGAGCTGTATGTAGTAGGGTGGACGTTTGGGCCATGGTCCATGAGCCACGATCCCCGGATTGGGGACCAGAGCTGTATGTAGTAGGGTGGACGCTTGGGCCATGGACCATGAGCCGCGATCCCCGGACGGTTGGGGACCACGAGCTGTATGTAGTAGGGTGGACGTTTGGGCCATGGACCATGAGCCACGATCCCCGGACGGTTGGGGACCACGAGCTGTATGTAGTAGGGGTGGACGTTTGGGCCATGGACTGAGCCACGATCCCCGGACGGTTGGGGACCACGAGCTGTATGTAGTAGGGTGGACGTTTGGGCCATGGATGGAACCATGTATGTAGCGTTTGGGCCATGGATCCGCGATCCCCGGACGGTTGGGGACCACGAGCTGTATGTAGTAGGGTGGACGTTTGGGCCATGGGCCATGAGCCACGATCCCCGGACGGTTGGGGACCACGAGCTGTATGTAGTAGGGTGGACGTTTGGGCCATGGACCATGAGCCACGATCCCCGGACGGTTTGGGACCACGAGCTGTGTGTAGTAGGGTGGACGTTTGGGCCATGGACCATGAGCCGCGATCCCGGACGGTTGGGGACCACGGCTGTATGTAGTAGGGTGGACGTTTGGGCCATGGACCGACGATCCCCGGACGGTTGGGACCACGAGCTGTATGTAGTAGGGTGGACGTTTGGGCCATGGACCATGAGCCACGATCCCCGGACGGTTGGGGACCACGAGCTGTATGTAGTAGGGTGGACGTTTGGGCCATGGACCATGAGCCACGATCCCCGGACGGTTGGGACCACGAGCTGTATGTAGTAGGGTGGACGTTTGGGCCATGGACCATGAGCCACGATCCCCGGACGGTTGGGGACCAGGCTGTATGTAGTAGGGTGGACGTTTGGGCCATGGACCATGAGCCACGATCCCCGGACGGTTGGGGACCACGAGCTGTATGTAGTAGGGTGGACGTTTGGGCCATGGACCATGAGCCGCGATCCCGGACGGTTGGGGACCACGGCTGTATGTAGTAGGGGTGGACGTTTGGGCCTGGACCATGAGCCGCGATCCCCGGACGGTTGGGGACCACGAGCTGTATGTAGTAGGGTGGACGTTTGGGCCATGGACCATGAGCCACGATCCCCGGACGGTTGGGGACCACAGGCTGTATGTAGTAGGGTGGACGTTTGGGCCATGGACCATGGCCGCGATACCCGACGGTTGGGGACCGCGAGCTGTATGTAGTAGGGTGGACGTTTGGGCCATGGACCATGAGCCACGATCCCCGGACGGTTGGGGACCACGAGCTGTATGTAGTAGGGTGGACGTTTGGGCCATGGACCATGAGCCACGATCCCCGGACGGTTGGGACCACGAGCTGTATGTAGTAGGGTGGACGTTTGGGCCATGGACCATGAGCCACGATCCCCGGACGGTTGGGGACCACCTGTATGTAGTAGGGTGGACGTTTGGGCCATGGACCATGAGCCACGATCCCCGGACGGTTGGGGACCACGAGCTGTATGTAGTAGGGTGGACGTTTGGGCCATGGACCATGAGCCGCGATCCCCGGACGGTTGGGGACCACTGTATGTAGTAGGGTGGACGTTTGGGCCATGGACCATGAGCCACGATCCCCGGACGGTTGGGGACCACGAGCTGTATGTAGTAGGGTGGACGTTTGGGCCATGGACCATGAGCCACGATCCCCGGACGGTTGGGGACCACGAGCTGTATGTAGTAGGGTGGACGTTTGTGGACCATGAGCCACGATCCCCGGACGGTTGGGGACCACGAGCTGTATGTAGTAGGGTGGACGTTTGGGCCATGGACCATGAGCCACGATCCCCGGACGGTTGGGGACCACGAGCTGTATGTAGTAGGGTGGACGTTTGGGCCATGGACCAAAAATTTCCTGACTGTAAATACAATCCCCTTACGACTGGTTAAATTAGGCCAGATTAAGTAAGGTTAAATTAGGTTAGGTTGGTACAAGTTACTTTAGGTTATATAAGGTTAAGGCAGCTTAAGTTAGGTTAGGCTAAGTTAGTATACAGGTTAGGTTGGTACAAGTTACTTTAGGTTATATTAGGTTAAGGCAGCTTAAGTTAGGTTAGGCTAAGTTAGTATACAGGTTAGGTTGGTACAAGATAGATTAAGTTAGGTTAGGTTAGGTTATCAAATAAACAATGATATTTCTCACATCTGATTATTATGTTGTTATGTATACGTATATCAGGTTGAGCCATGGCCCAAACGTCATACATTAGCTGGTGGTGGTGGTGGTGGTGGTGGTGGTGGTGGTGGTGGTGGTGGTGGTGGTGGTGGTGGTGACTGAAACCTTTCACAATGATTATAATCTGTTGATAAGATATGACGCTGGTTTGTGTTATCGTTATCTGCTCGTCAGCGATGACCTCAGGATCGTATAAGTTACCTGCTCAGTCCTCTAAGTTAGAAGCCTATCTCCTAAGTCAACAGTCTAGTGTCTGTAAGTCAACAGTCTAGCTTAAGTCAACAGTCTAGCCTGTAAGTCAACACTCTAGCTGTAAGTCAACAGTCTAGTGTATGTAAGTCAACAGTCTAGCTTAAGTCAACAGTCTAGCTTAAGTCAACAGTCTAGCCTGTAAGTCAACACTCTAGCTGTAAATCAACAGTCTAGTGTCTATAAGTCAACAGTCTAGTGTCTGTAAGTCAACAGTCTAGCTTAAGTCAACAGTCTAGCTTAAATCAACAGTCTAGCCTGTAAGTCAACACTCTAGCTGTAAGTCAACAGTCTAGTGTCTATAAGTCAACAGTCTAGTGTCTGTAAGTCAACAGTCTAGCTTAAGTCAACAGTCTGCCTATAAGTCCAACAGTCTAGTGTCTGTAATTCAACAGTCTAGTGTCTGTAAGTCAACAGTCTAGCCTGTAAGTCGACAGTCTAGTGCCTGTAAGTCAACAGTCTAGTGTCTGTAAGTCAACAGTCTGGCAAGTCAACAGCCTGGCAAGTCAACAGTCTAGCCTGTAGTCAACAGTCTTGCTGTAAGTCAACAGTCTAGTGTCTATAAGTCAACAGTCTAGTGTCTGTAAGTCAACAGTCTAGCTTAAGTCAACAGTCTAGTGTCTCTAAGTCAACAGTCTTGCTGTAAGTCAACAGTCTAGTGTCTATAAGTCAACAGTCTAGTGTCTGTAAGTCAACAGTCTAGCTTAAGTCAAGTCTGGTGTCTCTAAGTCAACAGTCAAGTGTCAACAGTCTAGTGTCTGTAAGTCAACAGTCTAGCTTAAGTCAACAGTCTAGTGTCAAGTCAACAGTCTGTTAACAGCAGTCTAGTGTCTGTAAGTCCAACAGTCTAGCTTAAGTCAACAGTCTGGCAAGTTAACAGTCTAGTGTCTGTAAGTCAACAGTCTAGTGTCTGTAAGTCCAACAGTCTAGTGTCTGTAAGTCAACAGTCTAGTGCCTGTAAGTCAACAGTTTAGTGTCTGTAAGTCAACAGTCTAGTGCCTGTAAGTCAACAGTCTAGTGCCTGTAAGTCAACAGTTTAGTGCCTGTAAGTCAACAGTCGAGTGACTGTAAGTCAACAGTCTAGTGTCTGTAAGTCAACAGTCTAGTGTTTGTAAGTCAACAGTCGAGTGACTGTAAGTCAACAGTCTAGTGTCTGTAAGTCAACAGTCTAGCTTAAGTCAACAGTCTAGCTTAAGTTAACAGTCTAGTGTCTGTAAGTCAACAGTCTAGTGTCTGTAAGTCAACAGTCTAGTGCCTGTAAGTCAACAGTTTAGTGTCTGTAAGTCAACAGTCTAGTGCCTGTAAGTCAACAGTCTAGTGCCTGTAAGTCAACAGTTTAGTACCTGTAAGTCAACAGTCTAGTGTTTGTAAGTCAACAGTCGAGTGACTGTAAGTCAACAGTCTAGTGTCTGTAAGTCAACAGTCTAGTGCCTGTAAGTCAACAGTCTAGTGTTTGTAAGTCAACAGTCTAGTGTCTGTAAATCAACAGTCTTGTGCCTGTAAGTCAACAGTCTAGTGTCTGTAAGTCAACAGTCTAGTGCCTGTAAGTCAACAGTCTAGTGTCTGTAAGTCAACAGTCTAGTGTTTGTAAGTCAACAGTCTAGTGTCTGTAAGTCAACAGTCTAGTGTCTGTAAGTCAACAGTCTAGTGTCTGTAAGTCTACAGTCTAGTGTCTGTAAGTCAACAGTCTAGTGTCTGTAAGTCTACAGTCTAGTGCCTGTAAGTCAACAGTCTAGTGTCTGTAAGTCAGCAGTCTAGTGTCTGTAAGTCAACAGTCTAGTGTTTGTAAGTCAACAGTCTAGTGTCAGTAAGTCTACAGTCTAGTGTCTATAAGTCAACAGTCTAGTGTCTGTAAGTCTACAGTCTAGTGTCAGTAAGTCTACAGTCTAGTGTCAGTAAGTCTACAGTCTAGTGTCTATAAGTCAACAGTCTAGTATCTATAAGTCTACAGTATAGTGTCTGTAAGTCAACAGTCTAGTGTCAGTAAGTCTACAGTCTAGTGTCTATAAGTCAACAGTCTAGTGTCTGTAAGTCTACAGTCTAGTGCCTGTAAGTCAACAGTCTAGTGTCTGTAAGTCAGCAGTCTAGTGTCTGTAAGTCAACAGTCTAGTGTTTGTAAGTCAACAGTCTAGTATCTATAAGTCTACAGTCTAGTGTCAGTAAGTCAACAGTCTAGTGTCAGTAAGTCAACAGTCTAGTGTAATAATAATAATAATAATAATAATTAACGGTTTATTGAAAGAGCTTGGCAGCCAGAAGGCTGAAAATATACAGTTACATATTTGGGGAATGGGTTACGAATTACAAATAATATACAAGTAACATAAGTGACACAAATAAGACATATAATAACTAGATGGGGAAAAGCTCAAACTACAGTTCATTTCAACATAGTGACAGTGCAAGGAGTAGTGTTTACTGGGAGTGAATACACTGGTTTATTACAAGTTATTGATAATTTTTACAATGGTTGGGACTGGGCTGTTCTTATAGCGATCAGTTCGTGCACGTATGGGCTGGATGCGGTTGTGGTGTCGAACAGCAATTCTCGGGCTAGGGATCTCAGGTGGTAGTAGGAGCCGGTGTCGGGGATGGTGTAGAAGCTTCTTACCAAATTTGCAGATGAGGTCGTGGTGATGGTCAGTGAGAGTCGAAAGGGTCAGTGTGTTGAGCGCTTCTTGATATGTGGAGTAGGAAGGGGAGAGAATAATCTTGCATGCCCTCTTTTGCACTTTTTCTAGGTGTTTACGTTGTGTGGCATTTAGGGAGGAAGACCAGGTGGGGAGGCATAGGTGAGCTTGGGAAGTATGAATGTTGTGTAAACACTGAGGGAGCTCGTGTGCAGGAACTCCGAGGGACTTGAGTCGGCGGAGGAGGTGGAGACGGAAACTGGAGGATTTGACAACTTCACTGACGTGTGGTTTCCAATTTAGTTTGTTGTCTATGGTGACGCCGAGGAGCTTCGTGGAATCTACAACCTGGAGTGTGTTCGGACCTAAAGTAATGGAAGGAGGTGGGACAATGTCGGAGGAGAGGTTGATGTGCATAACCATGGTCTTGGTATGGTTGATGGTGACATGGTTGTTGGTGGCCCAGTTTTGGAGACTGTTCAATAAATCCTGAAGGGCGGTATAGTTGGGAGCAGAATTGTTGACGCTGATCCCAATGGTGGAGTCGTCGACATATTTCCAGCGAGCAGGGGTTTCTCTTAGGGCATCATTGATGAGCATAAGGAAGCAGAGTGGTCCCATCTTGGTGCCTTGGGGACGCCACAGGTGAGTGACTGAAAGGTGGAGACAGCCCCTCGGAAGCGTACAGCTTGGCGTCGGTCACTGAGGAAGTCTGTAAGCCATGGTATAAGACTTCTCCGAAGCCCGAGGTCAATAGCTTTGTTGATGATTATATTGTGGTCGACTAGGTCGAACGCTTTAGTGAAATCAATGAAGGCGACAGCTACAGACGTTTTTCGTTTCTCGAGATGGCGGTATATGTAATCGAGAAAGCTGACAAGACAGTGAGTGGTGGAGGAAGTTTTCATGTTGCCAAATTGCTGAGGGTCTACGACTCCTGCAATATCAGCATAAGCCCAGTCGAACACAAAACTTTCAGATTAGGCTGGGTATTGGGGTGATTGCAATAGGTCGTAGCTGATTTAAGGATTGTGGGCTGGTTGACTTGGGCACTGGTGATACATAAGAGGTCTTCCAGTCAGCTGGGCATCTGGCTTGACTGAGAGAAGCATTGATGATGGAGCAGAGGGGTTTAGCAAGCTCCGGGGAGAACTCCTTGAAGAGTTTCATTGGTAAGTCAATGGGGGTGGTAGAGCGTTTTAATTTTAGTTTGTCCAGGCGTTTTGCTACGTCAAATTCTTCTACTAAGTCAGTGGGAAGGGGGGCTGGTATGTAAGCAGGGAGAGTGGTTGTGTCAAGCCGTGGGAGCGTCTGGCATATAGTAGCGAAATGGTTATTTGTTTGCTCAGCTGCGTCAACATTAGTACGATGGCTAAGGAAGGGGAGGGGGTGTGTCTTATTGTTTAGTCCACAGAGTTCTTTAAGTCAACAGTCTAGTGTCTGTAAGTCAACAGTCTAGTGTCTGTAAGTTAACAGTCTAGTGTTTGTAAGTCAACAGTCTAGTGTCTGTAAGTCAACAGTCTAGTGTCTGTAAGTCTACAGTCTAGTGCCTGTAAGTCAACAGTCTAGTGCCTGTAAGTCTACAGTCTAGTGCCTGTAAGTCAACAGTCTAGTGTCTGTAAGTCAACAGTCTAGTGCCTGTAAGTCAACAGTCTTGTGTCTGTAAGTCTACAGTCTAGTGCCTGTAAATAAACAGTCTAGTGCCTGTAAGTCAACAGTCTTGTGTCTGTAAGTCTACAGTCTAGTGCCTGTAAGTCTACAGTCTAGTGCCTGTAAGTCAACAGTCTAGTGTCTGTAAGTCTACAGTCTAGTGCCTGTAAGTCAATAGTTTTGTGTCTGTAAGTCTACAGTCTAGTGTCTGTAAGTCTACAGTCTAGTGCCTGTAAATCAACAGTCTAGTGCCTGTAAGTCAACAGTCTTGTGTCTGTAAGTCTACAGTCTACTGTCTGTAAGTCTACAGTCTAGTGCCTGTAAATCAACAGTCTAGTGCCTGTAAATCAACAGTCTAGTGCCTGTAAGTCTATAGTCTAGTGCCTGTAAATCAACAGTCTAGTGCCTGTAAATCAACAGTCTAGTGCCTGTAAGCAGTGTTGCACAAAGTACTGGAATATGTGGTCAACCTTACCCTATAGTGTACTGTACCAGGAGTAGCGACAGCACTTCATGTAGCCAGGTCAAGAGTGTGGCTCCACCTCACCAGCCACGCTGATGAGTAGAATAATTTTAACTTTTTCCGTCGATCTATTAACTTGCCCTTTGTTTTTATCCCAACTTTGTATTTATTGATGAATTGTTGATATTTTTCATTCAATGTTCAATAATAGAACTTTGTCCTTTTAGGCTCTACTCTGAGGATGCAATACGTGATGTTCTGAAACGTTGCCTGGGTGTATTAAACAAGTCAATACTCAAAATAAAGAGTTTGTCAAATCCCTGGTGTTCCCCTTCAATATAGTTCTATACCGTTTTGCCCTTAGTCAGCAGTTGCATGCAGTCTATTAGTCTATTTACATAAAGGAGTTCACAGGATTCAATATAAACTGATTAATAGTAAACTTCAATAATGCCTACTGTTGAAGTTTCACAGTAAAGAATGGTTTTCCTTACCTCACCTTATAAAACCTTACGTCTCCTACCCAGATGGAAGATGTTGTCAGTAAGAAGTCACCAGTGATAATGAAAACATTCCTTTCTCAATGACCATTACTCACTACTTCCAACACCCATACTATCCTCCCTACCCACCCCAGTTTAATCTCGTGTTAGTGTCAGTAACCCTACCCCGTGAGGTCGTGGTTCTTGTCACCTCAACTGTAGTCTCACAAAGTTTGGTGGTTCCTTCGAAATGTTTGTCAATGAGGCTTAACAAGTGGCTAAGGTAAATTATTTGCACCTGACTTGTAGTTAGTTATTAAATGTAATGAGAAAAATATTTGCAAAAACATAAGGTAGAATTTACAAAACTTCAAATATTGTCCAAATAAAACGGCATTACATTAAAACACATAATTTCGAGAGACAAAAACTTAATGAGTTCATATAAAATTTTAAATTTAAAAAATTTAAGTTTGCAAAACAGTAAAAAGTACAAAAGGAAATAAAAAATTGTAGTGTATAACTAACAAGGTCACAAAAAATTAATTAGTGTACAAAAACACAAGGAAGACAGTACAGTACAGTACACTACAGAACAGAACAGTACAGTACACTACACTACAGTCCAGTACAGTACAGTACAGTACAGTACAGTACAGTACAGTACAGGTATATGGTTTCATATTTAGTCCAAATAAACCGCCTAACAATAAAACACATAACTTCGAGTGACAAAAACTAAATCAGTTAAGTTTACCAAACATTTAAAAATTTCTATTTGCAATACACTAATAAGGCCAGCAAAAATTGGAGCACAAAATAACAAAAAATAAATACACAAAAAATCAATAACATTGGACTGTACAAATCACATCATTAAAATTGAAAATGTACAAGTAATAAATAAGAAAAAAAGGTCACCACATACCAAAGTAAAGTTGAGTACTGTACATGATCACATACCTACAGAGCTCAGAATTACACGGATAACAAGTGAACTGTCTAGCACATTCCTACAGAGCTCAGCCGTACGCTGATAACAAGTGATCTGTCTAACACATTCCTACAGAGCTCAGGCGTACGCTGATAACAAGTGATCTGTCTAACACATAGCTCAACAGTACACTGATAACAAGTGAACTGTCTAACACACCTACAGAGCTCAGCAGTACACTGATAACAAGTGAACTGTCTAACACACCTACAGAGCTCAGCAGTACACTGATAACAAGTGAACTGTCTAACACAGAGCTCAGCAGTACACTGATAACAAGTGGACTGTCTAACTTACAGAGCTCAGCAGTACACTGATAACAAGTGGACTGTCTAGCACATACCTACAGAGCTCAGCAGTACACTGATGTCTAACACAGAGCTCAGCAGTACACTGATAACAAGTGAACTGTCTAACACAGAGCTCAGCAGTACACTGATAACAAGTGGACAGTCTAACACAGAGCTCAGCAGTACACTGATAACAAGTGGACTGTCTAACACAGAGCTCAGCAGTACACTGATAACAAGTGAACTGTCTAACACAGAGCTCAGCAGTACACTGATAACAAGTGGACAGTCTAACACAGAGCTCAGCAGTACACTGATAACAATTGAACTGTCTAACACAGAGCTCAGCAGTACACTGATAACACGTGGACTGTCTAACACAGAGCTCAACAGTACACTGATAACAAGTGGACTGTCTAACACAGAGCTCAGCAGTACACTGATAACAAGTGAACTGTCTAACACAGAGCTCAGCAGTACACTGATAACAAGTGGACTGTCTAACACAGAGCTCAGGAGTACACTGATAACAAGTGGACTGTCTAACACAGAGCTCAGCAGTACACTGATAACAAGTGGACTGTCTAACACTCAGCAGTACATGATAACAAGTGGACTGTCCTACACAGAGCTCAGCAGTACACTGATAACAAGTGGACTGTCTAACACAGAGCTCAGCAGTACACTGATAACAAGTGAACTGTCTAACACACAGCTCAGCAGTACACTGATAACAAGTGGACTGTCTAACACAGAGCTCAGCAGTACACTGATAACAAGTGAACTGTCTAACACAGAGCTCAGCAGTACACTGATAACAAGTGACTGTCTAACACAGAGCTCAGCAGTACACTGATAACAAGTGGACTGTCTAACACAGAGCTCAGCAGTACACTGATAACAAGTGGACTGTCTAACACAGAGCTCAGAGCTCAGCAGTACACTGATAACAAGTGATCTGTCTAACACAGAGCTCAGCAGTACACTGATAACAAGTGGACTGTCTAACACAGAGCTCAGCAGTACACTGATAACAAGTGGACTGTCTAACACAGAGCTCAGCAGTACACTGATAACAAGTGGACTGTCTAACACAGAGCTCAGCAGTACACTGATAACAAGTGGACTGTCTAACACAGAGCTCAGCAGTACACTGATAACAAGTGGACTGTCTAACACAGAGCTCAGCAGTACACTGATAACAAGTGGACTGTCTAACACAGAGCTCAGCAGTACACTGATAACAAGTGGACTGTCTAACACAGAGCTCAGCAGTACACTGATAACAAGTGGACTGTCTAACACAGAGCTCAGCAGTACACTGATATCAAGTGGACTGTCTAACACAGAGCTCAGCAGTACACTGATAACAAGTGAACTGTCTAACACAGAGCTCAGCAGTACACTGATAACAAGTGGACTGTCTAACACAGAGCTCAGCAGTACACTGATAACAAGTGAACTGTCTAACACAGAGCTCAACAGTACACTGATAACAAGTGACCTGTCTAACACAGAGCTCAGCAGTACACTGATAACAAGTGGACTGTCTAACACAGAGCTCAGCAATACACTGATAACAAGTGGACTGTCTAACACAGAGCTCAGCAGTACACTGATAACAAGTGAACTGTCTAACACAGAGCTCAGCAATACACTGATAACAAGTGACCTGTCTAACACAGAGCTCAGCAGTACACTGATAACAAGTGACCTGTCTAACACAGAGCTCAGCAGTACACTGATAACAAGTGAACTGTCTAACACAGAGCTCAGCAGTACACTGATAACAAGTGGACTGTCTAACACAGAGCTCAGCAGTACACTGATAACAAGTGAACTGTCTAACACAGAGCTCAGCAGTACACTGATAACAAGTGGACTGTCTAACACAGAGCTCAGCAGTACACTGATAACAAGTGAACTGTCTAACACAGAGCTCAGCAGTACACTAACAAGTGGACTGTCTAACACAGAGCTCAGCAGTACACTGATAACAAGTGGACTGTCTAACACAGAGCTCAGCAGTACACTGATAACAAGTGAACTGTCTAACACAGAGCTCAGCAGTACACTGATAACAAGTGAACTGTCTAACACAGAGCTCAGCAGTACACTGATAACAAGTGAACTGTCTAACACAGAGCTCAGCAGTACACTGATAACAAGTGGACTGTCTAACACAGAGCTCAGCAGTACACTGATAACAAATGGACTGTCTAACACAGAGCTCAGCAGTACACTGATAACAAGTGAACTGTCTAACACAGAGCTCAGCAGTACACTGATAACAAGTGTACTGTCTAACACAGAGCTCAGGAGTACACTGATAACAAGTGGACTGTCTAAAACAGAGCTCAGCAATACACTGATAACAAGTGGACTGTCTAACACAGAGCTCAGCAGTACACTGATAACAAGTGTACTGTCTAACACAGAGCTCAGGAGTACACTGATAACAAGTGGACTGTCTAACACAGAGCTCAGCAGTACACTGATAACAAGTGGACTGTCTAACACAGAGCTCAGGAGTACACTGATAACAAGTGGACTGTCTAAGTATTAAACCAGTGACCATTAATGTGTGACATTTTCATATCAAATGTAATAATAATGGTTAAGTGTAATGTTCTGATTGGTTTATCCACATTCAGTCCGTGGAGGACACTTCCAAATATAAGGAGACAACTTGTAAAAAAGTAGCGAAGTAAACTACATTACCAGTACTTAAACCATAAAGTTACTCAAGTAAAAGTTAAAAAACAAAAATGTAATGTACTGTTACTCCTTCTGTGAGCAATTATGGTTGACGCCGCATGTAAAAAAAACTGCCAAAATGTAAGTTAATAAATCGCTTAATGAACATTTTCTAGTCAAATATTAGTAATTAAACAACAGGAACCTGTAATATTTTCAGAGAGCCAAAAATAGTGATGTAAATTCATCCCAACCACATTATCTTCATTTGAAAAAAAATAAATAAATAAATAAAAGTTTACGTGTTGTACTGAAATAAATTCATGACCCTTACCTCCGTCTAAAATAAACTTAACATTCAAGTTAAACAGAAGAAATACATTTGTACTGTACAATATATTCATCTGAAAATAAAGTTGGCATATGTTGTATTGAAATAAATATATATTTTACCTGCACCTGAATAATTTATTTGTGTTGCACTGAAAAAGTTGAATTGAACTTTAACTTCTTTAAAATTACACTTGAGATGTGAGGTTAACAGAAAGAAATACATATTTACTTCATCAGTACATGAAAAAATGCAGTTTAAAAACATGAACCTTACCTCCATGTGTAAAACAAGCACTACACTACCTCCACTAGTGTTAGTTATAATTATAATTAAATATAAACTTTGTAAACTAACCTGACCTAACCTAACCTTAAAGCTAACAGTGTTACAAGCCTTGATTTACCTCAGTATCTGACGTTGGCACTGCGAGGTTTCCGGTACTGAAGGGTCACCAGTGTAATAAGATACATGCAGTACCTACAGTATAAAATATGCTCCCAGATAAAGCAAGGCTCAGTATTCAAAGTCTATCCCCACTTAGTGAAACTATGAATGATACCAGTAAGTTTATTCAATGTGTTTATTTTTTACTTGAAATTAACATTAAAAATTGCATGACTGTATCTTTAATCCCTGGAACTATTAATAACCATGTGTCAAACCTGCAGCCTATTATAGTGATACCTTACATCTGTAAACTGACTCACTGTACTTACCTTGTCCTGCTGTCTCAACCTGTAAAACATAAACCAGTGTTAGATACAAGGGTTTATAAAACTATTGTGATGTTTTTAACACTGCTGCCATGATAAAAATATCACTAAAGGACTAAAGTCAATTATCGGGAGCCATTGACTTTTATCTCTGAAAATTTCGGAAAATATAAAAAATTTCACACATAAATCACCGAGAAATTTGTATTACTTCCCCAAATTCATTAATGGTATGTTACTGACCACTTAACATCCACTCCTCGGGTACTAAAGGTCTTGTCTTAATAATTTTAGAACAAACCCTTGACAAGTTGTTGAGATATGTTTGTTCACTTATTTCTAACTATCAGTAAACTATTTCCAAAATTAAACAGCTGAACAATTCAACAAACAAGGAAGGAGGGAATACCATGTATTCAACAGTGGCATATCCATGATGTTTTATGGTGGAGAATGATGGAAAGATTCACCCCAAAAGATCAAAACTGTTCCCCATTTGTTCTAACACATATGCCTAGAGTACTGTACACAGGACCACATCCATAATTTCCTTAAAAAAAAAGTTATCCATTTTTAATGGGATGCAGTTTAACCCTGCTGACCCTCCACCCCTATCATCCTCTACATAAGCTATTACAGGTACTATAATCTACAGACAGACAGACACTATGACAAAAGACATCTTTCCATCGAAACAAAAAGGTCACTGACTGCTGATATATTATCATTCAAGATATTTCACTTCCAAGACTCAAATTATTCACTCTTGATTTTGCATAACACATTTAAACAACCAGAAATTAGCTTTAAAAATAAGCTTCATTCCTGGTATGTCAGAAAAAAAATGTCACATCTCAATGAAATAACCAAAAGGCATAATTAAGTTTAATAATCACTACTTACTTCACCCGTCATGTATTGTGCAGAAAATAATGAATATCTCGATAATAGTGAAAGTGTGTCATATCCACTCCATTATTTTTGTCAATAACAAAGGAAAGGAATTTGTCGGTATTGTGGGATGATCAGTGTTGATTCAATCCTTGGTCAACCCAACTCCTGTCAACTCAACCTAGTCAACCCAACCCCCGGTCTCCTCAATGCCCAGTCAAATCAACCCCCAACAACTCAATCTCCATAAAACCAACCCATCAAATCAACCCCTGATCAACTCAGCCCCTCATAGATTCAAATAGTATGCATGTACGTTTTAACGTAAGTAAATCGTGTTATATTAGCACTCCCTGCACTGCATGTCACCAGTCCCAGACCTGCAACACTTGGAGTCACAGTGCTGAACAGAGCATTTTTTAAGTAGCTATTTAACCTATTTATATACTTGTTTCAGTATTATTTTAGTTTTGTACAACCTTGGAATCCGGAATTTTTAGCACAGGCAGTCTGTGGACGAGGTGCTGCTACAAAACGGTCAAGGAGCAACTTCGTAAACATTAATCAGGTTTAAAAAGACAAGTGTGTCATCCTGTTTACCAGGGTAAATATTCGTTTTGGCGCCACTCAAGTTCAGGCGGCAAGGAAATGTTTTCTAGGGTAATTTCAATGTGCTGAACACGAATCTGCAATTCGTTTTTTGTTCAAATGCATAGTTTTTTAGAAGCTACATAAAGAATAATGTAGAAACTTAACCTAACACAACAAAACAATGAATGCTCTTACCTTGGTTTTGTTTGCTGTGAGGGGTCAAGACCTGCAATAGCTTGAAGTAATTCACTCGTTTTCTCTTCATCAGAGAGAAATGGACGAAAACCCTCTCTACGCGTCACGAAATAACACAAATAATAAGCATTATATCAATTTGTACAAGAAATAAGTTATTTCCATATTCACTTTGAAAGGCCGATCACAGTACGCTACAATAAGCTATTCACTTTTTAAAAGTTTGACAGGGCAGCGAAACGAATATTATCCAAAGTTATTATACTCGCCTTAGTGGGGGTTGTTGGCTAGTCACTCCTGCTAACACTATCTTCCACACTGTTAGTAATGTAAATTTTAAACATTCGATTTTTATCATCAAAAAACTTACGGTTGT
The DNA here is from genome assembly GCF_018991925.1 of Homarus americanus. NCBI lineage: Eukaryota > Metazoa > Arthropoda > Malacostraca > Decapoda > Nephropidae > Homarus > Homarus americanus. The sequence goes on along the minus strand of NW_024735503.1, from coordinate 4,295,217 downwards.
ATTTTTCAAAATAAGTTTGTTTACATTAGCCGAACTATTAAATAACACTCTTTTCCAGTTTAAATACCTATATGATCCGTTAACACAATAAATTTCAACTCGGAAGTCTTCACAAACATTATTTTTATGCATCTTTAATAAAAGATGTCAAGAGAAACCAGTATTGGAGTAAATTTAAACGAAATTGCTGGCCGCTGGTCACTCACGAACTGTCAACAGACATATTTTCACAGTTCTCAGATGAAATTTTCCCAGCCTGCCAAGTTAAAAAATTAAATAAAACAGCCAATTCCCGCTAAATCAGGAACAGGTTTTATTTAATCTGTGGTTCACTTTCCTTTTATTACATTTGCGAATTTTTTCGTCTAGAACTTAAAACTCACTATGAAACCAGCCCAAAATAACTAAACTCAACTACTTCAAAATTTTCTCACCAAACTTAGAAAAATTAGACAAATTTGGTGGTCAACAGTCATATTTGGTAACACTGTCTGACAGACTGACGTCAGGCGTCAAACTGCTACTTATTTACCAAGATCGATTAACTTATCGTCTTGAGTACATATTTTATTTAATTTTCAGTAGAGTAAATTAACAAAATTTTAAACAAATATATAAAATAAGTATACTATATATTCTTTGTCGTAACTAATATATAATATCCCAAATAAAATAATTGGTACAAGCCAGTCATCTTCAAAAAGTCATAACTAAGCAGAAAAATAAGTAAATGCTGTATTTTTCTGCCAACCTAATAAGATATTCATCTTAACCTGTACTGGAATAATATTGACAGTAATGATGCTACATCTTTATGGAACCTTTCGTGTTTACTTTTGTTTCATTTGTAAATTAAATAAACAAGCCAAGTAGTAGTAAATTCACTCATTGAGACTAGTGCCGAAGCGTAGTAATATAACATTAATTCGTTTACAAAAGTTAATAGATTGACAGTTCACTATAGCTTGTGAGTTTGTTAGACTATAACTGTATATTTTACTCAGCTAATACACGAAATAATGACAGAATTAGTCAAGTTATAAGTGAGTATCAATGACGGGCGGCAACTTGGAGTATTGTTTTTATCTGGGTATCGCAAGGTTTGTGCGCGTCATACAATATAAGTGTTACGTTGTCGTGGTCGTATCTGACATTGTTGTGGTCGTATCTGACGTTGTTGTGGTCGTATCTGACGTTGTTGTGGTCGTATTTCACGTTGTTGTGGTCGTATAAACAGCGTCATACAACAAACGTAGTTAAGCTCGGCCAGTAGACGTGTACAGCAGACAGCGGGACACGAGGCACCTGAGGAATATAATAATGATACAGCACAGACTTAGTAGACTCACGTTTTGAAGTGATAGTGAGCCTAACCTAACCTAACCCAACCTAGCCTAACCTAACTTAAGCTTAATCTAACCTAACCCAACCCAACCTAACTTAACCTAACCTAACCTAACCCAACCCAACCTAACCTAACCTAACTTAGCTTAACCTAACTTAACCCCAAAGTAGCGTTTAGGTGAAAAAAGCTGGGGTTAATCTTCAGTGTATTACTATAAATTACAAGAGAATATTGTATCTCGTATAATATTTATAGTCTGGAAGGAGGGAAGGGGAGTTCTCTCTCGCGTTACACCACTTAGTTGACGGACTTAAGACGTGAGGGAGACGGAGATGAAACTTCCCGTCTGAAACAGAGAGTAAAACACACGGGACCCGTCAAATCAGTCTAACATCAATAGTAGGCAAATTACTGGAAGCAATCATTTCAAACTCTATACGAAATCACCTGGAGAAGCACAGATTGATCAATGATTCCCAGCATGGCTTCACAAGCGTACGTTCTTGTCTAACTAATGTATTAACATTCTTTTCATCAGTTTTCGAATCGGTGGACGAGGGGCACAATTATGATGTGGTATATCTCGACTTTAGCAAAGCCTTCGACAGAGTCCCCCACGAAAGACTAATTAGAAAGGTAGACGCACATGGCATCAAAGGTAACATCCTTAAATGGATTAGGGCGTGGTTACAGGACAGGAAACAGCGAGTGAGCATTAACGGCATTAAGTCCCATTGGAGCAAAGTCACAAGTGGAGTTCCCCAAGGCTCAGTACTTGGACCATTATTATTTATTATATACATAAACGACATAGATATCGGCATAGACAGCAACATAAGTAAATTTGCTGATAACACTAAAATAGGACGTGTTATTAAATCTGACGAGGACTCCGCAAAACTACAGGAAGATCTAAACAAATTTTTCGAATGGTCTCAAAAATGGCAGATGAAATTCAACGTGGACAAATGTAAAGTACTCAGTAAAGGAGATGTAAACAGGGAAACCAGATACCAGATGAACAAGGATGCCATAGAGAAATCCGACTGCGAGAGAGATTTAGGAGTAATGAAAAGTAGGAACCTTAAGCCAAGTAAACAATGTGTTTTTGCTCGTAACAAGGCTAATAAAGTACTTGGGTTCATACAAAGGAGTGTTAGTTACAAGACTAGCGAGGTCATCCTAAAACTGTATCTTGGGCTTGTGAGACCACACCTGGATTACGCAGTTCAATTCTGGTCACCGTATTACAGAATGGATATCGAATCATTGGAAAGAATTCAGAGGAGAATGACAAGACTAATCCCGGGCATTAGGAACCTTGAGTATAGAGACAGGTTAAAGCATCTTAATTTGCACTCCCTCGAGAGACGTAGAGCGAGGGGCGACCTGATAGAGGTGTATAAGTGGAAGTCAGGGCTAAACAAAGGGGACATTACAAAGGTACTCAAGCTATCCAACCAGGAGCGAACTCGTAACAATGGTTTTAAATCAGACAAATTTAGATTTAGTTACCAAATATCATCATTAACTCGAATACGCTGAATAGCTTCAAACATAGGTTGGATGCTTATATGAGCAATAGGGGTTGGTGTAAACAGGACTGCCCAGTATGGGTCAATAGGCCCGCAGCAGTTTCCTCCATTCTTATGTTCTAATGTTCTTATCAAAAACTGCTCTCTGCCCAGATTCAAGCTAATTTACCAGAACGTAGCAAGGCTGGTTCAATCACTACGCTGGAACTGCTCAAATGCTTGATGGCATCATTGATCCACGTGTGTAATGTTCACCGTCCCTTATATAGTAAATAAACTCTAAAAATTATTAAACAAACATGATTCATGTCCGCGGCAGGCCGGATATCCGGTACGAGGCGGCCCCACCACAGCTCAGTTAACTACCACAGATCACCACACAAACGCTGAACCACCCACCAACCCTCCTCTCTTCTCGCTCTCATACATACATACATAATTATATAAATGCGTCCTGTGGAGGCTTAGTGAGGTAAGGTTCCCTGACGTCAGACAGTATCGAAACACTCAGTTGGGTGTGGCGCCCTCTGACGTCACGCAGCATTAGAGGAAAGCTTAATAGTATGAGCGCCCACTGGCGATACTCCTTACTGGCGATCAGTCAGTTGTGTGGCTAATCCTGATACGGGGCCCTCTGACGTCACTATGAAGGGAGACTCGGTGGGGTGGGGCCCTCTGACGTTACTATGAAGGGAGACTCGGTGGGGTGGGGCCCTCTGACGTCACTATGAAGGTAGATTCAGTTGGGTGTGGCGCTCTCTGACGTCATATACGCTCGGGCTGGAAAAACCACCAGATACTGAAAACATAAACAAATATAACCATTAACCTAACCAAGAGTGAACTATATGAAGGGTATTCTTGGCGTGGGATGTTGCCTCACTCTGGGGGGAATACTGCACCGCCGCGCCGACCGCGTCTGGAAACTCCGGCCCTCAAACCTGGGAGCGGAAGTGACGCTTATGTGTTGCTTTTACAGGACCAGGTAAAAATTAGGCACCCCAGACTATTTCACCTGATAATTATACACCCTAGCGCTAACCTAACCTAACCTCATCTAACCTAACCTAACGCTAACCTAACGCTAATCTAACCAAACTTAACCTACCGCTAACCTGACCTAACGCTAATTTAACATAACCTAACTGATCCAAACTTATTAAGCTACCATAACATAACCTAACTTAACCTCCCCAAACCTAACGCTAACCTACCCTGAAGTGTACCCAGACGTGACCACTTGTAGTGCGGCTGTCAGGTATGACTCACCTGGCCCCCACCTTTATCACTGACTCATTATGTATCCCACTCCCCCCCACCCCCTAGTACACACTCATTCACTCACCTTCTTCTCCCTCACACACACACACACACACACACACACACACACTACTACTACTACTACTACTACTACTACTACTACTACTTTGCTGTCACTCGGAATCGAGTATGACGATCATCCAGCTATGATACAATGATATCAGTTATTAAGGAAGTCACCTAGGTTAGTGAGTTTTGAGGATGCCGATACGGGACAGGCAGTTTCGTCCACATTCGTTGCACATAAGGAGGGCTCCATCAACTGCTGGAGGGGCGGTGGCAGCGTTTTCCGGCGTTGGCGCTTGTCTGCCTCGGTTTGCAGTCGGACTAACTCGAAAGCATTGGCACCTTCTCGTGCGGTTCTTCTCCAAGCGTTACGATGTGGAGTAATCGACTCCCAGGTGAGGGGGTCGATTTGGCACTTTTTCAGGTTTGTCATAAGACTGTCCTTATACCTATTCAGTTGCCCGCCAGCGTTACGTTTACTATTTGTTAGATGACTGTAAAGTAGCTGCTTTGGCGGTTTAAAGTCGTCCCAGCAAACTCGGAGAATGGAACGTAGACTACGTTGGTGAAAGTTTTCAAGTGCCTTGAGATGCCTCCTGTATGTAACCCATGTCTCACTGCCATATAGCAGGGTGGGGAGGACCACTACTCGATATACGTGCAGCTTTGAAGATAATTTCAGCTCCCTACAGCTGAAGACACGGTTTCGGAGTCTGCCAAAAGCTTGAGATGCACATCTGATCCAATACTGAATCTCTTCATCGATGTCCGCGGTGGTGGACAGGTGGGAGCCGAGATACCGAAAATGGGTAACATTAGAGAGGGCAGTACCGTTAAGTTGGATAGGTGGTGGAGGTGTGGCTGAACCAGGGGCAGGATGAAAGAGAATCTGAGTCTTACGTACATTTACCTCAAGGCCGAAGTGTGCATACGCATCTGCGTAGGTGTTCAGGATCTCCTGTAGGTCGTGTTCAGTGTGAGCAACACACACACACACACACAAACTGGACTGGAACGCTCATGCAAACAACACAATCAAGACAGCCTCGTACCAACTCTACATACTACGACGACTCAGGTCACTTGAGGCACCCACTCCAGAACTGAGGACTATCTACAACGCCTTTATTCTCCACAAACTAACGTATGCATCACCAACCTGGTCGTCTTCTCTCAACTCTACCCAACAACGTCAGCTAGAGAAGGTACAGAAAAGGGCCTGCAGAATCATGCTCGGCGCAGACTACTCTGGCTACTACAATGCTCTCTCCACCCTGGAAATGCCATCCCTCAGGGACCTCCACCATCAAGCACTAGCAAGGTTTGGCAGTGGACTACTGCACCATCTTCGCCATCGCCACCTCCTGCCACCGGCAGTCCCCCGCCCACCTTGCGCAGTCCGCCACTACAACAAAATTCAGCCCATAAGAGCCCGCACTGATAGATAGAAGAATAGCACCATCCCATCTATTGATAAAATAATAAACAACTCCTGATTTATGTACTGTACAGCCCTGTAAATGTATTGAACGCATATCATTATGTCTAAATCACATGTAAGTTTGTATATTTTCAGCCACCGGCTGCAACTCTATTAATAAACCGTTTATTATTATTATCATTTTGCACACACACACACACACACACACACACACACACACACACACACAGCAATTTGGCAATATGAGGACCTCCTCTACATCACACTGCTTAGTGAGCTTTCTGGATTTTCTGCACAGAAACCTGCAGAAACGTAAGCCATCATTGGCCGTTGCCCTTGTTGACTTCAGGAAGGCCTTTGACCTTGTTGATCACTACACTGTTATCAACAAAGCCATTGCACTAGGGCTGCCCACCAACCTGGTCTCATGGCTCACTGATTTCTTGAGTGGACGTCGCCAGGCAGTGAGGTATCAGGGCTCGGTCTCCACATTCCAACACCTCACCTGCGGTGTTCCCCAGGAAACCAAGAAGGGACCACTGTGCTTCCTCATCCTGATCAACGACGCTCTATCTGACACTCCTCACAGGTGGAAGTAGGTGGATGACTGCACTGTGGAGATTTCAGTGGTAACACTGCACCAGACTACTCATCGCTACAAGGCACCCTGGACAGGCTACAGGCATGGACTATGGAGAACAAGGTCACCATCAACTACACCAAAACCGTAGTCATGCACATCAATACCGCCACCACTCCAGTGCAAGCCCCAGCAGTCACAATGGGTGCCCATCCTCTCCAGCTGGTGCAGTCTGCCAAACTCCTGGGTGTAACTATAGACAACAAACTGGACTGGAAGGCACATGTAAATAACACAGTCAAGGCAGCCTCGTACCGTCTCTACATGTTACGACAACTTAGGTCACTTGGGACACCCACGCCAGAGCTGAGGACCATCTACAACGCCTTTATTCTCCCCAAACTAACGTATGCATCACCAGCCTGGTCGTCTTCTCTCAACTCCACCCAACAGCGTCGGCTAGAGAAGGTACAGAAAAGGGCCTCCAGAATCATGCTTTGTGCAGAATACTCCGGCTACATCAACGCTCTCTCCACCCTGGAAATGCCATCTCTCAGTGACCTCCACCACCAAGCACTGGAAAGGTTTGGCAGACAATTAATGCACCACAATCGTCATCGCCACCTCCTGCCACCGGCAGCCCCCCACCCAACTCGCGCAGTCCGACACTACAACAAAATTCAGCCCGTAAGAGCCCGCACCGATAGATATAAGAACAGCACCATCCCATCTATTGTTAAAATAATAAACAACTCCTGATTTATGTACTGTACAGCCCTGCAAATGTATTCAATGCATATTATATCATTATGTCTAAATCAATTGTAAGTGTATATTTTCAGCCACCGGCTGCACCTCTATTAATAAACCGTTTGTTATTATTATTATTATTATTACACACACACACACACAACTACTCCCTCACTCACCCTCTCCTTATCCACTCCCTCCCTCTTCTGCCAGCCTCTTACTTTCTTCCTCACCCTACTCACTCCTCCCCTTTCCTCCTCCTCTCCCACTCATTTATCATCACCTCCCCCCTCTACCTCTCCATAAGCCCCACCCATTTTACACTTCCGCCGTCATCCTCCACCCTCACCACCCACCCTCCTTACCCCCCACCCACACCACCCACCACCCCCTTGCCCCCACCTCCCCTACCCCCACCCACCACCACCCACCCCCCCACCCTCCCTACCCCCCACCCGCCACTCACCCTCCTGCCCCCCCACACCACCCACCCACCCTTGCCCCCACCCTCCCCACCCCCCACCCACGCCACCCACCTCCTACCCCCACCCACACACCACCACCCTCCCTAACCCCCACGGCACTCCCTTTCTCCCTAACTCCCTCACATCGTCCAGTTCCTTCACTTCCACCCCCCTCCCCGACTAGGTAAGATCGTACCCTGGGTCCATGTGTAACGCTCAGGTATGTCGGACGTGGCGGGCGTGTGGCTAACTTTATCAGTATCTAAATGTAATGGGCGTGAGAGGGTGAGAGGATATACCTGGTGCGGGCGTGAGAGTGGTGAGGACAGGGAGTGGAAGAAGGCGCGGGTGGGTGTGGCGGGCGTGGCCATATTAGCGCGAGGGTGGAGGACACTGTCAGTGGGTGCAAGAAAATTAAATAAGGCGTAGGAGGGTGGCAGGGTGGGCGTGGCAGAGTGGCAGGGTGGGCGTGGGAAGAGAAGCCTAGAATATTCGGTGAAAATGAGCGTGAGAAAATAGTCGTGGGAATGGGAGAATGGGCGTGGGAGTGGAAGGATGGGCGTGGGAGTGGAAAGATGGGCTTGGGATTGGAAGGATGGGCGTGGGAGTGGAAGGATGGGCGTGGGAGTGGAAGGATGGGCGTGGGAGTGGAAGGATGGGCGTGGGAGTGGAAGGATGGGCGTGGGAGTGGGAGGATGGGCGTGGGAGGATGGGCGTGGAGGGTGCGGTTCAAATGATTAGTCACTTGTAAAAAGTAAAAAATGAAACCCGGAAATATAAACCTGTTTTGTGTGTGTGTGTGTGTACATTACTGTCTCAACACTCATACAACATCAGTCACAACAACTCTGGTTATTTGATTCAGAAAATATTATCATATTTTTTAGTTTGTTTATGGCCGCCACATCCAAACACTAATAAACAGCTTTAATTGGTCACACGTGGGTCAATAGGTAGTAACCAAGACAGGGAGGGATGGGACTAACTAATCCAGAGGAGATTGCTAACACTGAACATCAAAATTCACTTAAGCTCACGGCAGCCCTCACTGACCACATAATAGCCCAGAATGCATCAGGGGAAGTGGACACTAGCGAAGTAAATAAGATCTGTAGGGCCATTACAACAGATCGGCAGCACTGCCAAAATGACATGTTGCAGCAACTATTGCTGCAGGTTCCAGAAAATTTGACAAAAAAAGTAGCTATAGCGCAGGAGATGGGCGCCTCGAACTGGTTAACTACGTTACCGATAAGGGCAAATGGTTTCAGCCTTAACAAACAAGAATTTACAGATGCCATTGCTCTAAGGTACGGTTGGCCAGTGGATGGTTTGCCCTCCCAATGCGTGTGTGGCTCTTCCTATGATGGCGATCACCCCATGGTCTGCAAGAAGGGGGGCTTCATTTGCATGAGGCATGACGAGGTAAGGGATCTCACAGCAAATATGTTGAAGGAAATCTGCCGGGACGTCATGGTAGAACCGACCCTCCTTCCACTAGATGGTGAGATCTTCCAACACAGGACTTCAAACACATCTAACAAAGCCCGTGTGGACGTCAGTGCTCGAGGATTCTGGACGCGGGGACAGCGAGCTTTCTTCGACATCAGGATTTTTGATCCCATGGCCACTTGTCACCGTAACCTAGCTCTCGATGCTGCACATAGGAGGAACGAGAACGACAAGAGAAGGGAGTATGGGGAGAGAATTCAAAACGTTGATCAAGGCAGCTTCACTCCTCTAGTGTTCACAACCTCTGGTGGGATGGGACCAAGTGCAAGATGTTTCTACGCCAGACTCGCGGAGTTGATCTCCGAACAGAAGCAGCAGCCCAGAAGTTATGTTACAGCCTGGATGAGATGTCGACTGTCCTTCTCTCTCCTTCGGTCGGCTTTGCTCTGCCTCAGGGGAACGAGAGCTTCTGCCCCTACTCCGACAACTGCTGCAGATATTGACTATGAGGCTACAGTCACCGAATGCCGCATAGATCTGCGGCTCAACTAATTTAACACAGATAGGATAGCTTATTATGTATTAGGATATTTAATATTAAGGTAAATAAATGGTGGCGAAGGTGTGGCTATTGGGGGAGGCTGGAGGCCATATAAAAAAAAATAGGAGTAGTAGTAGTAGTAGTAGTAGTAGTAGTAGTAGTAGTAGTAGTAGTAGTAGTAGACTAAGCACAAAGAAAATGCGGCAGCAATGAAGAGAAGACTGACACTGCGGCAGAAGGGGGCCCTTGATGATCTCCTATGTGAAGCAAGAACACTGCAGGAGAGACTAAAATCTGCAGGAGAGGGAAAGCAAAACACCGATGATGCTGCAAGGAAGTTTGGAAACAAAATGCGTGTGGGAAAAGTGTCTTTGGCGGTAAGATCTCTCACAGAGGAATCCACCGGTGGGGTCCTGCCAATAAACAGAGAGACATTAAAACAACTGAAAGAAAAACATCCCTCTGCAAGTGATGACGAAGGCATCAGGTTTCAGGATGCCTATATCCCACCAAATGCTGTCCTGTTCGAGAAAATAACAGGAGGGATGGTGTGGAAAAAGGCACGGAAGACTCAGGGAGGTGCCGGCCCTTCAGGTCTGGGTGCAAACGGATGGAGAGTCATCCTCAGCACTAACAAGTTTGGCCCCGCAGCAAGTGATCTCTGCACGGCCATTGCCGTCCTTGCAAGAAAGCTGGCATCCTCATGCTGCCATCACCTTCATGCTCTGACGGCCTGCCGCCTCATTCCCCTGGATAAGAATCCAGGATGTAGGCCAATAGGAGTGGGGGAAGTGCTGAGGCGAATCATCGGAAAATGCATAATGGAGGTGGTAAAGGACGATGTCAGGGCAGCAGCAGGGAACCTGCAAGTTTGTGCAGGCCAACAAGCTGGAGGGGAAGCTGCCATTCACGCCATGAGAACGATATTTGAGCAACGTGATTGTGAGGCCGTTCTCCTGGTCGACGCTTCAAACGCATTCAACATACTTAACCGCAAGGCCGCACTGCACAACAGCAAGATCAAGTGTCCAAGCTTTGCAATGTACGTTGAAAACTCCTATAGAAATCCATCAGAACTTTATATAGTAAACAACAAGGCCCTACGAGGTGATACCATCTTACAGTCAACCGAGAGAACAACACAGGGGGACCCTGTTGCAATGGCAATGTATGCAATAGGCCCAACAGTGCTCCAACAAGAAATAAAATTTGAAACAACTGGGGTCAAACAAGTGGCGTATGCTGACGACCTTACAGGAGCAGGAAAAGTGGAGGACATCAAAAAGTGGTGGGACCTGGTAACATCGCAAGGTCCACAAATAGGGTACCACCCAAACGCCAGCAAGTCCTTCCTCATCGTGAAGCCAGAACATTATGAACGGGCATTGGAGGTTTTTGGCGGAAGTGAGGTCAAAATAACTAAGGACGGCCAAAGACATCTAGGCGCAGTAATTGGCACTACGGACTTCAAGACCGAGTACGTAGCGGGAAAGGTGAATGAGTGGGTTAGGGAAATCCAAACCCTGTCTGAGATTGCTAACACAGAGCCACATGCGGCTTTTGCTGCATTCACCCATGGAGTCAAGCATCACTGGAACTACCTGATGTGCACTATCCCTGATATCGGACCCCTTCTCCACCCTCTGGAAGAAGCTATCAGTGTCAAGTTCATTCACAAATTAGTGAAACACACTCACTTAACCCCAGCAGAAAGAGCACTTCTTACACTTCCATCAAGACTGGGAGGGATGGGACTAACCAATCCAGAGGAGATTGCTGCCACCGAACATCAAAATTCACTTAAGCTCACGGCAGCCCTCACCGACCACATAATAGCCCAGAACGCAACAGGGGAGGTCGAGACCAGTGAAGTAAACGAGATTCGTAGGTCCATTACGACAGATCGACAGCACTGCCAAAATGATAAGTTGCAGCAACTGTTGCTGCAGGTTCCAGAAAATTTGAAAAAAAGTAGCTACCGATAAGGGCAAATGGTTTCAGTCTTAACAAACAAGAATTTACAGATGCCATTGCTCTAAGGTACGGTCGGCCAGTAGAAGGTTTGCCCTCCCAATGCGTGTGCGGCTCTTCCTATGACGGCGATCACGCCATGGTGTGCAAGAAAGGGGGCTTCATATGCATGATGCATGACGAAGTAAGGGACCTTACAGCAAATATGTTGAAGGAAATCTGCCGGGATGTCATGGTAGAACCGACCCTCCTTCCATTGGATGGTGAGATCTTCCAACATAGGACTTCAAACACATCTAACGAAGCCCGTGTTGACGTCGGTGCTCGAGGATTCTGGACGCGGGGACAGCGAGCTTTCTTCGACATCAGGATTTTTTATCCCATGGCCGCATGTCACCGTAACCTAGCTCTCGATGCTGCACATAGGAGGAACGAGACCGACAAGATAAGGGCATGTGGAGAGAGAATCCAAAACGTTGATCAAGGCAGCTTCACTCCTCTAGTATTCACAACCTCTGGTGGGATGGGACCAAGTGCAAGATGTTTCTACGCCAGACTTGCGGAGGTGATCTCCGAACAGAAGCAGCAGCCCAGAAGTTTCGTTACAGCCTGGATGAGATGTCGACTGTCTTTCTCTCTCCTTCGGTCGGCTTTGCTCTGCCTCAGGGGAACGAGAGCTTCTGCCCCAACTCCGACAACTGCCGCAGATATTGACTATGAGGCTACTGTCACTGAATGCCGCATAGATCTGCGGCTCAACTAATTTAACACAGATAGGATAGCTACTTATGTATTAGGATATTTAATATTAAGGTAATTAAATGGTGGCGAAGGTGTGGCTATTGGGGGAGGCTGGAGGCCATCAACTCTAAAAAAAAAAAAGTTGTAGTAGTAGTAGTAGTAGTAGTTCTTCCTCTAGGAGTATTAGTATCAGTACTAATAATTAATTGTGTTACTAGTAGTGGTGGTGGTGGTGGTAGTAGTGGTGGTGGTGGTGGTGGTGGTGGTGGTGGTGGTGGTGGTGGTGGTGGTGGTGGTGGTGTAGTGGTGGTGTAGTGGTGGTGGTGGTGGTGGTGGTGGTGGTGGTGGTGGTGGTGTTATCAGCATGCAGCAGCGGATGCCAGAACTGTTATCATGCCACAACTATTTTATAGGAACAACACGCCGATAACAAGTTAGAGGCTGATAACAGTGTCTCCATGTAGTCGAGGCAAAATTACCACCATCACCACCACTACTATCACCACCGCCATTATCACCACTACCACTATCGCCACCAGTACTATCACCACCACCACCACAATCACCACCACCATTACCATTATCACCACCGCCATTATCACCACCGCCATTATCACCACCACTACTATCACCACCACTACTATCACCACCACCATCACCAGTATCTCCCCAGGTACCGTTAGGGTAATTAATCTTCAGGTGAAATAAGCTGGGTGGCGAATTTTCAGGTGTTCAAAGAAATGTTCAGGAGTAGAGACTTAGGGGACACCCTGTATTACATCAGGTGAGCGGTAAAGGTGAGTACACTGGCTGAGTTGAGGTCACCTACGACTCGTGGTTTACGACAGAGGTCAAAGGTTAAACCCCAACACGTCTTAAAGGTCAGGTCATCAGATTTAAGGTGAAACTCCCTAACCCTACCACACTCTATCTATCCATCTATCTATTTATCTAACACCCTTCTCACACCTGTCCTGGGCTTGAGGGTGAATTCAGGACACATAAGATCATAAGAATGGAGGAAACTGCAGCGGGCCTATTGGTCCATACTGGGCAGTCCCATTTACACCCAACCCCTATTGCTCATATATCCACCCAACCTATGTTTGAAGCTATCCAACGTATTCGAGTTAATGATGATGTTTGGTAACTTGTTCCACTCGTCCACTACTCTATTTCCAAACCAATGTTTACCTATTTCGCGCCTAAATCTAAATTTGTCTGATTTAAAACCATTGTTACGAGTTCGCTCCTGGTTGGATAGCTTGAGTACCTTTGTCATGTCCCCTTTGTTTAGCCCTGACTTCCATTTATACTCCCCTCACTCTACGTCTCTCGAGGGAGTGCTTTAACCTGTCTCTATACTCAAGGTTCCTAATGCCCGGGATTAGTCTTGTCATTCTCCTCTAAATTCTTTCCATTCTGTAATACGGTCACCAGAAGTGAACTGCGTAACCCAAGTGAGGTCTCACAGGAGCAAGATATAGTTTTAGGATGACCTCGCTAGTCTTGTAACTAACAATCCTTAAAATGAACCCAAATACTTCATTAGCCTTGTTTCGAGCAAATACACATTGTTTACTTGGCTTAAGATTCCTACTTATCATTACTCCTAAATCTTTTTCGCAGTCGGATTTCTCAATAACATCGTTGTTCATCTGGTATCTGGTTTCCCTGTTTACATCTCTTACACTGAGTACTTTACATTTGTCCACATTGAATTTCATCTGCCATTTTTCAGACCATTTGATTTTTTTTTAGATCTTCCTGTAGTTTTGCGGAGTCCTCGTCAGATTTAATTACACGCCCTATTTTAGTGTCATCAGCAAATTTACTTACGTTGCTGTCTACGCCGATATCTATGTCGTTTATGCATATTATAAATAATAATGGTCCAAGTACCGAGCCTTGGGGAACTCCATTAGTGACGTTGCTCCAATCGGATTTAGTACAGTTAATGCTCACTCGCTGTTTCCTGTCCTGTAACCACGCCCTAATCCATTTTACAATATCTCCTTTAATGCCATGAGCCTCCACTTTTCTTATTAGTCTTTCGTGGGGGACTCTGTCGAAGGCTTTGCTAAAGTCGAGATAGCCATATCATAATTGTGCCCCTCGTCCACTGATTCGAAAACAGATGAAAAGAATGTTAATAGATTACTTAGACATGAACACCCGCTTGTGAAGTCATGTCGGGAATCATTGATCAACTTGTGCTTCTCCAGGTGATTTCGAATAAAGTTTGAAATGATTGCTTCCAGTAATTTGCCTACAATTGATGTTAGACTGATTAGACGGTAGTTAGAGGATAGTGATCTATCTCCCGTCTTGAAAATCGGTATTACATTCGCTATCCTCCAGGATTTTCGTACTACACTCGTTTTTAAGGACATGTTAAACAACTTTGCTAAGGGCATACTAAGCTCTTCCTTACATTCCTTTAATACTCTGACAAATATCTCATCGGGACCTGGTGACTTATTAGGCTTTAGTTTGTCTATTTGCTTACTCACATCGTTACTAGTCACTACTATCTCGCTTAATTTATTTTCTTCACTATCTCTGTATAAAGTCGGTGCCTCGGGTATCATGTTTAAATTTTCGGTGGTGAAAACTGTTGAAAAATATTTATTCAGATTATTGCTCATTTCTCCGTCGTTTTCAGTTAGCTCCCCGGTATCTGACTGTATTGGCCCAATCTTTTCTCGTGTTTTAGTTTCATACATTTGATAGAATCCCTTGGGGTTTGACTTCGCCTCCCTTGCTACCTTCAGCTCAATATTCCTCTTTGCTTTTCTTATCTCAGTCTTAACCCTACCGGCCAATGCCTTATAATATTCTCGGTGGTAGACTTCACCACGATTTATTCTCCTACCTATAGCCTTCCTTTGTCCAATACTATTCTTTAAATAATTATTTATCCATTTAGGGTCATTGTTGTTTGATCTGAGTTTTCTGTATGGTATGTTCTGCCTTTGTGCATTAAGTAACTCATCATTTAAATTGTTCAACCTCAGATCTCGTGATCAGGTCATACAGTAAGGTGAACATAAGAACATAAGAATGGAGGAAACTGCAGCGGGCCTATTGGCCCATACTGGGCAGTCCCGTTTACACCCAACCCCTATTGCTCATATGAGCATCCAACCTATGTTTGAAGCAATTCAGCGTATTCTAGTTAATGATGATATTTGGTAACTTGTTCCATTCATCCACTACGCCTAAATCTAAATTTGTCTAATTTAAAACCATTGTTACGAGTTCGCTCCTGCTTGGATAGTTTGAGTACCTTTGTAATGTCCCCTTTGTTTAGCCCTGCCTTCCACTTATACACCTCTATCAGGTCGCCCCTCGCTCTACGTCTCACAAGGGAGTGCAAATTAAGATGCTTTAACCTGTCTCTATACTCAAGGTTCCTAATGCCCGGGATTAGTCTTGTCATTCTCCTTTGAATTCTTTCCAAGGATTCTATATCCATTCTGTAATACGGTGACCAGAACTGAACTGCGTAATCCAGGTGTGGTCTCACAAGAGCAAGATACAGTTTTAGGATGACCTCGCTAGTCTTGTAACTAACACTCCTTTGTATGAACCCAAGTACTTTATTAGCCTTGTTACGAGCAAAAACACATTGTTTACTTGGCTTAAGGTTCCTACTTATCATTACTCCTAAATCTCTATCGCAGTCGGATTTCTCTATGGCATCGTTGTTCATCTGGTATCTGATTCCCTGTTTACATCTCCTATACTGAGTACTTTACATTTGTCGACGTTGAATTTCATCTGCCATTTTTCAGACCATTCGAAAAATTTGTTTAGATCTTCCTGTAGTTTTGCGGAGTCCTCGTCAGATTTGATAACATGTCCTATTTTAGTGTCATCAGCAAATTTACTTATGTTGCTGTCTATGCCGATATCTATGTCGTTTATGTATATAATAAATAATAATGGTCCAAGTACTGAGCCTTGGGGAACTCCACTTGTGACGTTGCTCCAATGGGACTTAGTGCCGTTAATGCTCACTCGCTGTTTCCTGTGCTGTAACCACGCCCTAATCCATTTAAGGATGTCACCTTTGATGCCATGAGCTTCTACCTTTCTAATTAGTCTTTCGTGGGGGACTCTGTCGAAGGCTTTGCTAAAGTCGAGATATACCACATCATAATTGTGCCCCTCGTCCACCGATTCGAAAACTGATGAAAAGAATGTAATAGATTAGTTAGGCAAGAACGTCCGCTTGTGAAGCCATGCTGGGAATCATTGATCGATCGGTGCTTCTCCAGGTGATTTCGAATAGTTTGAAATGATTGCTTCCAGTAATTTGCCTACTATTGATGTTAGACTGATTGGACGGTAGTTAGAGGATAGTGATCTATCCCCCTTCTTGAAAATCGGTATTACATTTGCTATCCTCCAGGATTCTGGTACTACACCTGTTTTTAAGGACATGTTAAACAACTTTGCTAAGCCCATACTAAGCTCTTCCTTACATTCCTTTAATATTCGGGCAATTATCTCATCGATGCCAGGTGACTTATTAGGCTTTAGTTTGTCTATTTGCTTACTAACATCGTTACTAGTCACTACAATCTCACTTAATTTGTTTTCTTCACTATCTCTGAATAGAGTCGGTGCCTCGGGTACCATGTTTAAATTTTCGGTGGTGAAAACTGTTGAAAAATATTTATTCAAATTATTGCTCATTTCTCCGTCGTTATCAGTGAGCTCGCCTGAGTCTGACTGTATTGGTCCAATCTTTTCTCGTGTTTTAGTTTGATACATTTGGTAGAATCCTTTGGGGTTTGTCTTCGCCTCCCTTGCTATCCTTACCTCATTATTCCTCTTTGCTTTCCTTATCTCGGTTTTTACCCTACTCGACAATACCCTATAATAGTCCCGGAGGTGAATTTCGCCACGATTTATCCTTCTACCTATAGCCTTCCTTTGGCCAATGATGTTCTTTAAATAATTATTTATCCATTTAGGGTCATTGTTGTCTGATCTGAGTTTTTGTATGGTATGTTCTGCCTTTGTGCATTAAGTAACTCACTATTTAAATTGTCGTGGAACTCGGCAATCTCAGATCTCGTTATCAGGTCGGTGTCATCTGTCAGGTTCACAGCCAAGCGCGACACCCCCTCTCTCAGCTGCCTCTTTAAACTGTCAAAGTTTGCCCTTCTGAAATCTGGTACTTTAGTGGAATTTTCCTTACGTCTGCCCTGAAAATCTAACTGGAATCGAATTTCTTTGTGATCGCTGTTTGCAAGTTCGTTCCCTACCTCGACATTGCTAATTAGGTTTTCTCTGTTCGACAGAACTAAGTCCAGTATATTATTACCCCGTGTGGGTTCGGTTATATGTTGACTTAGGAAACAGTCCTGGATCGTCTCGAGAAAATCCTCTGATTCTGAGTTACCCGTAAGGTCAGTCCAATCTATTTGGCCAAGGTTAAAGTCGCCTACTATACAGACTTTGTTGTGTATGGAAGCCCTGCGCATTTCATCCCAGATAAGTCGCTCATTGACGCTATCAAGATTGGGAGGTCTATATATTACTCCTGTGATTAATTTTTCCCGACCGTCGCTTAATTCTATCCAAATTGTTTCTGTATTCCTCTCAGTTTTTATTTCCTTATTTATTTCACACTTCAGATTATCCCTAACATAGATTGCTACTCCGCCTCCTTTCCTGGTCTGCCTATCGGTATGGAACACTTTGTAACCCGCAATTTGGTATTCGACTGGTAACTCACGTGTGTCTAGGTTGATCCATGTTTCAGTGAATACAATTATATCGATTTTTTCGGTACATACCAAGGCCCTAATATCATCCATTTTGTTTCTCATACTTCGACTGTTCGCGTAGTATACATTTAAGTTAGTCGTGTTCTGAGACCTTCCCTTACCGCGTTTAGTTTTAAACTCCCTGTCTAATTTAGTTTTGTCATCATTCCTAACACTATTTCCCTGTAGTCTTTCACTTTGTTTACCCGCTCCCACTGCAGTCTCCTCCACCCCCGTGCCCATATGTTCTCTTAGCAGTTTAAAGACTTCGATATCTTTTGAACTGCCCCCTCTAGAGCCCCAGCCAGGGTTGCTACTCCATCCCTAGACAGGTGCACCCCATCCCTAGCATAAAGGTCCCTTCTGCCATAGAAGTTGTCCCAGTTGTCAATGAATGGGACTGATATTGACTTGCAATATCTGTCAAGACGGTCGTTGACACCAACTGCCCTTGACAACCATTCACTGCCAACTCTCCTTCTAGGCAGGACACAGCATATGATAGGGATCCCTCCCTTAGTCCTAATACAATCTATAGCTGCCTTGAACTTATCAAGAAGCTCTTCACTCCTACACCGGCCAATATCATTGCCTCCTGCACTGAGGCAGATAATGGGTTTGTTCCCATTACCAGACAAGATATTGTCCATCCTGTCAATTATATCCCCCACCCCAGCTCCTGGCAAACACACCCTCATCCTATTTTTGTTTTTACCACAAAAGGCCCCCAAGCGTAATACACAGTAGAAAGACATAATCGTTGCCGCTGTACCACCATAGGACCCGTGAGCTTGGTCCATTAATACTACAAATAATAATAATAATAATAATAATAATAATAATAATAATAATAATAATAATAATAGATAGCTAGCTAGATAGATAGACAGATAAGATGACACACACTGCTGTCAGCGAAGCCAAAAGAAAGTTACAATATACATGTTATAAATAGATCCATTCTAAAAATAACCCTTATAATATTTCCTGTCACACTAACACCTTATTATAGCCTTCTAAAATAGTTAACTGTTAATTACTACAACAATTAACTTTAAAATGACCATGAAGTTAAACAAAAGAACATCGTTGAATGATCATGAAGTTATTAAACAAAAGAGCACCACTGAATGGCCTATCATCTGATAAAAAAAAATCTATTGTTACACTGTTCGGTGTTTTGGAGACGTGACTTAAGTATCCTATTGTTTGTTATTTTATTATTATAATTATTATTATTATTCCTTTTGTTTTAATGTGGGAAACCGGAGAGTGAGGAAAAACAGGATGAGGAGGAAGATATACTAGGAAGATCACACGAGCCGGCAAGGTATTATAATTTGAGCGTGATGTAGAACCGCCACAACGTATTACTCATCCGCACGATATTCATCTAAAATATATTAGGAACAGTTAGTAATAAAAAACAAATGAAGATCAATAAATAAAAAACAAACATTAATAAGAATATAACAAAAATCAAAAGACATGAAGATTAATAATACAGGAATATAAACAGAACACAAACAGACATTGAGGAGAAATATGTAATAATTCCATCGAAAAGTTTCTTAAAAAAAACATTACAGGTATAAACCATCTCAAAGAATCACAACACAACGAGGGAAACTATATTACGAAATTGCAAAAAAAAAATATTCAGTAAAGGACAAAAATTTTATATTTGTTTGTGAATAAATAAGTTGATTTACATCTTAATATTGGTCTTTTAACTAATAAAATATAATAAGAGAGGTTGAGCGAGTAAAATAACAAATCAACCCCTGGTGGGACTCGAACCCACAATCCTTGGCTTAGGAGGCCAATGCCTTATCCATTGGGCCACAGGGGCTTCTACAGGAATAGGCTACACGCTCCTAGTTCTTCTTCTCTTGGCCTGATGAAATTACTTTGAATTGTTATTGCTTTTTTTAGATTATTGCTAAATTATATGTTTATTTGACTTAATTACTTAATAAAACTTTAGAATAAACTGACGACGTTGTATATTTTGATACTGAAGAAGATACGAGGAAAATGATGCTGATATAAAAAAATATTAAATAAAAACCAAAGAAAAAGAACTAATATTTTCCTTACCCAGACGTACTACAATCTTGACTCGCGCATAAAGTTTGAATCAATACAAATTAAGGTCACGTGGGTTTAGTACCTCCTGTTTGACCTTCTCCAACCAGACAGAGGGAAGAAAGGAGGACTGTAGGAATGTAAATTGTATTTCGTATTGACCTTGACCCTCCATTCACGTCATCAAGGTCGGTCACCCACTCTCCACCGGATCACATGAAGAATAGCCCCTAGTTTATTTGATTTTAAGATTAACTAATCTAAAGCTTACACTAACCTAAATTAACCTGATCTAATCTAAACTAACTTAACCTTGTCTAAACTATCTTAACCTAACCTAAACTAACTTAACCTAGCTTAATCTAACCTAAACTAACATAGCCTTGCATAACCTAACCTAATGAATAAGCTAACTGAACCTAACCCAAACACCCCCCCCCCCCGTCTCAAGTGGTGAAGTAAGCTAAGGGGCTAATCTTCAGGTGATTTATTGTTCTACTGTTGCTTATCACCAACATCTAACACCAGCCAAACATATTATCTACACCTGGACTGTATACCTGTGTACTGTATCTACACATTTAACAATTTCTTTATAACATTAAATTGACTATGTATATTTTTCGTCTCCCATTTATCTTAATATTTTCCCTGTTAGTCTATTCTTATTAATTTTTTCTATTGTGTTTTAGTATTTTGTTGTTTGTTCCTCTTTAATCGGACATTTCCCCTCCCGTATGACGTCAGTCGAGTGTCACCTTACTAAGTGACGTAACTCAAATTGGAGTCCCACTCACCTGTCTTGATGGTTATAATGGTTGATGTGTACCAACCTACCTTCTCTCTTAACACCCTGAGTGCTTATGTAATAGTTCCACGAGTTCCCTAGGTTAGTTTATATTACATGTTGAGTTTTTCCCATATAAACTAAATACTATTTATTATTTACTTTTTTGTTCAATACCATGGCGGGTTCCTACACATAAGGCCTCGACACACACACACACATACATACGAACACACCTACATGCCGGCGCCGTGTCCGAATCTTCAGGTTGTCGCAGTGACTTCCGATTCCTGCTGTAGAGACCCAGCCACTATTAAAGCCGACCGTTATCTAAGTTAAGGACTTATACGTCAACATCTGTAAACACATAACCTCTTTTACAAGTAAATTAGTTTACTGGTAAATACAGGTTTGGGATGAGAGGATGACAGTGTTAAGAGGTTATATGGTATGAACTGAGATGGTTCTAGATGATACTGGAATACGACTCAGCTACGATCGGACATCCCCGGCGGGTGAACTTGTATCATGGCCGCACCCACCTCGCCTGCCGACAAGCATGTCCCCACATACCGGCTCCCAGTCTGTCTTCCAAGGTGGCTTGAGGATTTTCTTACTATTAATCACAAAATTGTGTAAAATTTTAGATTAATCTAAGCATGGAACGCTATCAATTTAGAAGGTTAATATGTATTTTATTAATATATAGCGTTGCAACGTGCAGGTGGGCTCGGTTAGTGTTGGCGGGGGCCGGCTAAAGTATTGCCAAAATTCGTGGGAATATGTTTAATTAATGCTGAATTAAAGAACATATATACAAGAAATTAAATATTACCATCACATAATTTATCAAGGTTAACAGTTGATTTGATAATGAAAACGATTATGCTAGAGAACAGTTGCACGTTGATAATAAATTGTTTAAAAACCTCCAAGCTGGCACTAATCTAGACCCGGGTGTGCGCGCCAACATTCTACTGCAGTGTCACACCCACTATGTCCCGACCCATTCCCACGGCACTGGCTTGAACCTCCCTGTCTCTCTTAGGGCCTTAAACAGAACTGTACCCATTAAATTTAAATACTCATTGCAACAGTTTGATTTTCATAGGAAACTATATGATCTATTACCTTTAACATTTTTTTTATATATTTGCAGCAATATCATAACTAAGAGAACAGCCCCGTTCCTTATCAACAAATTAATCAATAATATCGAGGTACCAACATTATCTATAGGTAATCATAATCACCTGCATCCGCCAGTACACGAGACTGTACATAGAGCAAAGTTCGTGTCGGTCAAGCTTCTGAGTTGCGGTGGTGGAGCGGGGCAGACCAGCAGGCGTGTGAACTGTAGTATTGATTGCCTCAGCTGGTCCAGCCCCGCATGCAAGCACTGTGCCTGCTGTGGGCGGTGCTGCTGTACAGAGTAAGGCTGGGTGGGCGGGAGGGCCGCACCGTAACCACCCAACCCCCGAACAAGGTGGTTGTATGTGGGACGGTGGCAGGGACAGTAGCCTGCATCACGTTCTCCAGTACACTGCTAAATTATTAAGTAGACAGACGTCCACTTGACTACTGTACAGTTGGAGTTGAACGGATCAGGTGATGAGGGATATGTTCTTATCTACTGTAAATCTCTGACGCACCATGACGGGCTAAAGGTTTGACTAAATAATGAGAACTTACGCTCACATAATTAACACATATGACCAGAGCTTAATGATGTATGGATGAGGATAAGCTGGATAATAACGCGTGAATAATGTGGTGCACCATCACCTTATACAGGCCCTTAAATCCCTCACTCCTTACCCCCTCTCGCCCCCATCACCCCACCTCCCCCCTTACCGCAGTACCTGTTGTGACGTAGCTACACACCCTCCCACCATCACTCCACCACTTACCACCACCGCCATCATCTACACATTCCATCACCACCAACAAAACATTCCAGCATCACATTCCACCATCACCACCACACTCCATCACCACCTCATTCCATCACCACCATATACCATCATCTCCACCACCACACTCAGCTACCCCACTACCACTACCCCCACCACATTCCGCCATATGGTAGCACCACCACCACATTCCTCCTTTAACGCCACATTTCACCAAAACCACCACCACCACACTTCACTACCACACTCCCCCACTGCACCACCTCCACCATATGCTTCATGAATATAATAAACACAGGTGTTGCTATAATCCAAACACTCAAGTATTTACTGTATAAAAGTGTATCCATGTTAACTCGTAACTTATCTAGTTATTCACCCTAACACTATATGGGGGATAAGGTTAGGTTAGGTTAGGTTAGAGTCGTTAATCTTTTGGGGTGTAAATCTTCAGGTGATCTTTATATATTTTTCCATTCGTTCTTACTAAAGATAATAATGACAGTTAGTTTTCCAGGCTGCATTTTATCGTTAGGAAAGAATGGTGGATGAGGTGGTGGGTGGCGAGCAGACAGCAGTCGGCGCGTGACCGTGTGGACTCCATGACTCACTGTGGGCCGCGTTTAACCTGCTATTTCCCTTGTTAGTTATGTCCTCGGGCGTGTCCTTAGAGTCCCTGGCCTTGTTTGGGCTTCAGTACCACTAGTTGTTTTTTTCCTGGTGCGTTTTACCATTAGTTTTGGGCATAATTGGTAGGTGTTCCTATCTGAGGAGTGTGGAGGGAAGCATCCTGCGGTGTTGGGTGTCGTCTGCTGATGACACCCAACTGTACCGCTAACCTACACCACGCTGCCTGCTAGCTGTGGCCGTCCTCACCACACACACACACACTTAGCTGTAAAAACACTCACAAACTCCACTAAAATACACTAATATTAATTATTTTTTGTATTTATTAATTTCCAGTACTTCCATTCATTTCCTTTTATTTCCTGTGTTTATCATTCATTCATCTCAGGGTAGTAGAAATGTACCCGGGGCAGCGTTACAGAGAACACGACGCACGTACCACCACACCACGTGGCCCCCGTGACTCACCCACACATGTGTAATCATTATAGCATTGTCCTCTCTAAGCTCAAGGTCTGACTCACATCATCAAGTGTTAGGAAGTGTAGAGCTAAGGGAGTCATACACACTCTAGCGTCCCTACCATAAATCAGGAACAATCTAATATATTCAACAGAAAGCAATCAATAAGTGTGGTGGTGATGGTGCAGGGTGTAGTGGTGGTGATGGTGCAGGGTGTAGTGGTGGTGATGGTGCAGGGTGTAGTGGTGGTGATGGTGCAGGGTGTAGTGGTGGTGATGGTGCAGGGTGTAGTGGTGGTGATGGTGAAATAAGGTGTAATGGTGGTGTTCTATCGGTGAGCCATGATTTTATCCAATTTAAAACTTTCCCCTCGATACCATGAGCCTTAATTTTTCTCAGAAGCCTCTGATGCGGTACTCTGTCAAATGCTTTGCTAAAGTCTAAGTAAATAACATCGTAATTTTCGTCATTATCTACTACCTCGAAGACTTTCCTAAAAAACGTCAGCAGATTTGTTAGACAAGATTTTTCCCTTTGTAAACGCATGTTGAGAGTCGTAGATTAATTTGTTTTTCTCTAAATGCGATCGGATGCTATTGACTGGGACAACATTGTAGGCGACTATGAATCTGAAAACTTCCTAGACGCAGTGCAGGACAATTTTTTGAAACAACTAATTACAGAACCTACTAGAGGTGACAATATATTAGACCTAGTATTAACAAATAAAGAAAATATTATCAGAGATATCACAGTAAGGGAAGAACTAGGTAACAGAGATCACAGAGAAATCAGGTTCACCCTAAATTGGGAAACGAAAAACAATGACAATATGGTCAGAGTCCCAAACTTTCGGTTGGCGGATTATCAGGGGTTAAGAAGGTACCTAGGTGAGGTCACCTGGGAACAGTCACGTCAGTTCCCAGTAGGAAGGGGTGAGGTCATAGATGACACAACAATTGATCATGACTATAATATATTCACTAGTATACTACATAAAGCACAAGAACAAAATATACCACACAGAAAAATTAGGTCAAATAAGAATGAGCCAAGGTGGATGACCAGAAAACTTAAACATGACATAGGAATAAAGAAAGGAATATATAAGAAATTAAAGGGAGGGGAGGAGCAGCTCAGAAACAGGTATAATGAACTATCTAGGAATGTTAAGAAAAATGTAAGGAAAGCAAAGAGAGACTATGAAATCAAAATAGCAAGAGAATCCAAGGCGAATCCCAAGGGATTTTTCCAGGTATATAGGACAAAGGTCAAGGACAAAGTTGGGCCTTTAAAGTCAGGGAGGGGAGAATTGATAAATGGCAGTGCAGAAATAAGCAAAGCATTGAACAGCTACTTCTTATCAGTTTTCACAGAAGAAATTTGAGATGAAATTCCGGAGGTGGAACTGATATTTAAGGGAAAGGAAGAAGAGAAATTAAAGAATATCACTATCAGAAAAGAGGATGTTCTTAAGAAGATAAATAAACTAAAGAATACAAAATCCCCAGGGCCGGATGAAATTTTCCCTCGAGTCTTAAAAGAGTGTAGGGAACAGATTAGCGGACCCCTCGTAAACTTATTTACAAAATCATTAGACACTGGAGTTGTGCCAGAGTTGTGGAAACAGGCAAATGTAGTACCCATATTCAAAAAGGGAGACAGAGCATCAGCGTCAAATTACCGGCCGATCAGTTTGACGTCAGTAGTGGGGAAATTTCTTGAATCAATTATAGCAGATAGCATCCGATCGCATCTAGAGAAAAGCAAATTAATCTACGACTCTCAACATGGGTTTACAAAGGGAAAATCTTGTCTAACAAATCTGCTAACGTTTTTTAGGAAAGTCTTCGAGGTAGTAGATAATGACGAAAATTACGATGTTATTTACTTAGACTTTAGCAAAGCATTTGACAGAGTACCGCATCCAGAAAAAGAGGCTTCTGAGAAAAATTAAGGCTCATGGTATCGAGGGGAAAGTTTTAAATTGGATAAAATCATGGCTCACCGATAGAACGCAGAGGGTCAGCGTAGATGGTGTTAAATCTGAGTGGGGCCGTGTAACCAGTGGGGTTCCCCAGGGGTCAGTACTAGGCCCACTCTTGTTCATAATCTACATAAACGATCTAGATACTGGGATCAGCAGTGACATAAGCAAGTTTGCGGATGACACCAAAATAGGGCGGCAAATTAATTCAGGGCAGGATGCAAATGCATTACAGGAGGATCTAAATAAACTGTAGGGGTGGTCTGAAAAATGGCAAATGAAATTCAACACCAGCAAGTGCAGCGTACTTAATATTGGAAGAACAAATACTTATAATGTATACAGCCTTAACAACATCAACCTAGAGAAGTCGACTTGTGAAAGAGACCTAGGGGTACTTGTAAGCCCGGACCTACGGCCTAGAAAACAGTGCGTTAATGTTCGAAATAAGGCAAACAGAGTATTCGGTTTTATATCTAGAAGTGTAAGTAACAAGAGTGCAGAGGTCTTATTGCAACTATATCTTGCGCTAGTTAGGCCGCACCTCGATTATGCGGTTCAGTTCTGGTGCCCCTATTATAGAATGGATATAAATTCACTAGAGTCGGTGCAGCGAAGAATGACAAAAATGATTCCGGGACTTAGAAACCTTCCATATCAGGATAGGTTAAAGAAACTTAACTTGCATTCCCTAGAAAGATGAAGAGTGCGGGGAGATATGATAGAAGTATTTAAGTGGGTGAAAGGAATCAATAAAGGGGATATAGATAAAGTTCTTATAATATCCGAGCAGGATAGGACTCGGAGCAACGATTCAAGTTGGATAAGTTTAGGTTTAGGAGGGAGATAGGAAGAAACTGGTACACAAATAGGGTGGTGGACGAGTGGAACAAGCTTAGCAACTTTGTAGTAAGTGCGGGAACTCTGGAAAGTTTCAAAAGGAGGCTAGATAGATTCATGGATGATAGAGAGTGGTAGTAACTCTCGACAGGAGCTGCCATGCACAGGCCAACCGGCCTATTGCAGACTCCTTATTTTCTTATGTTCTTATGTTCTTAAGAAATTTCTCCACTACTGACGTCAAACTAAACGGCCGGTAATTTGACGTTGATGCTCTGTCTCCCTTTTTGAATATGGGTACTACATTTGCCTGTTTCCACAAGTCTGGCACAACTCCCGTGTCTAATGATTTTGTAAATAAATTTACGAGGGGTCCACTAATCTGTTCCTTACACTCTTTCAAGATGAAGTCAAGATGAAGTTAAGATGAAGTTAAGATGAAGCCAAGATGATGCCAAGATAATGCCAAGATGAAGTCAAGATGAAGCCAAGATGAAGCCACGATGAAGTTAAGATGATGCCAAGATGAAGTTAAGATGAAGCCGCAAAATTTCCCCACATATGAAGTCATTTCCATTAATTCATAGCAATAGAAATAAAAACGTTAGGTGAGTTTTAAGTCTGACATATTTACCCACACACACACACACATAAGCAAATAGACAAACTAAAGCCTAATAAGTCACCTGGTCCCGATGAGATATTTGCCAGAGTATTAAAGGAATGTAAGGAAGAGCTCAGTATGCCCTTAGCAAAGTTGTTTAACATGTCCTTAAAAACAGGTGTAGTACCAGAATCCTGGAGGATAGCGAATGTAATACCGATTTTCAAGAAGGGGGATAGATAGCTATCCTCTAACTACCGCCCAATCAGTCTAACATCAATAGTAGGCAAATTACTAGAATTAAGTATTTCAAACTCTATTCGAAACCACCTGGAGAATCACAAGTTGATCAATGATTCCCAACATGACTTCACAAGCGGGCGTTCATGTCTAACTAATCTATTAACATTCTTTTCATCAGTTTTCGAATCGGTGGACGAGGGGCACAATTATGATGTGGTATATCTCGACTTAAGCAAAGCCTTCGACAGAGTCCCCCACGAAATACTAATTAGAAAGGTAGAAGCGCATGGCATCAAAGGTAATATCCTCAAATGGATTAGGGCGTGGTTACGGGACAGGAAACAGCGAGTGAGCATAAACGGCACTAAATCGCATTGGAGCAACGTCACTAGTGGAGTTCCCCAAGGCTCAGTACTTGGACCATTATTATTTATTATATAAATAAACGTCATAGATATCGGCATAGACAGCAACATAAGTAAATTTGCTGATGACACTAAAATAGGACGTGTAATTAAATCTGACGAGGACTCAGCAAAATTACAGGAAGATCTAAACAAATTTTTCGAATGGTCGGAAAAATGGCAGATGAAATTCAATGTGGACAAATGTAAAGTACTCAGTATAAGAGATGTAAACAGGAAAACCAGTTACCAGATGAACAACGATGCCATTGTGGAATCCGACTGAGAGAGAGATTTAGGAGTAATGATAAGTAGGAATCATAAGCCAAGTAAACAATGTGTATTTGCTCGTAACAAGGCTAATAAAGTACTTGGGTTCATACAAAGGAGTGTTAGTTACAAGACTAGCGAGGTCATCTTAAAATTATATCTAGCGCTTGTGAGACCTCACCTGGATTACGCAGTTCAGTTCTGGTCACCGTATTACAGAATGGATATAGAATCATTGGAAATAATCCAGAGGAGAATGACAAGACTAATCCCGGGTATTAGGAACTTGAATACAGAGACAGGTTAAAGCATCTTAATTTGCACTCCCTCGAGAGACGTAGAGTGAGGGGCGACATGATAGAGGTGTATAAATGGAAGTCAGGGTTAAACAAAGGGGACATTACAAAGGTA
This sequence comes from Homarus americanus, assembly GCF_018991925.1. Lineage (NCBI taxonomy): Eukaryota > Metazoa > Arthropoda > Malacostraca > Decapoda > Nephropidae > Homarus > Homarus americanus. The sequence goes on along the minus strand of NW_024735503.1, from coordinate 4,266,649 downwards.
CTCAAACTATCCAACCAGGAGCGAACTAGTAACAATGGTTTTAAATTAGACAAATTTAGATTTCGGCGTGAAATTGGTAAACATTGGTTTGGAAACAGTAGTGGATGAATGGAACAAGTTACCAAATATCATCATTAACTCGAATACGCTGAATAGCTTCAAACATAGGTTGGATGCTTATATGAGCAATAGGGGTTGGGTATAAACGGGACTGCCCAGTATGGGTCAATAGGCCCGCTGCAGTTTCCTCCATTCTTATGTTCTTATGTTCACACACCACACACACATACCACACAAACTTGAGGTCCCGCCATCACACAAGAAACTAGGTAATAACATCATTATCCTCATAAGGCCTCTAGGTCCAACCAGCAAACTTGACAACACAAGGTTACATGAACTTGTTTGTCCAGACGCCAGCAGGTGGACTGTGCTGCTGGACCCGCTGTTATCGTCATTATCTGAAGGGGAAAAATATCTTTACTTTTCTGGTCTATTACGTCGTGCAGCCTCATGTTGTACTAAATAAATATTAGTATTATTATTATTATTATATCAAAGTGAACCTCATGTCAAGTAAATACGAATTAAGTCCAGTTATGTTTCCTTGTTTTATGTTTAATGTATTTAAGTTAACTTCGCTGTAATGACGTCATCACACTACTGTCACCACCGTATATTATTATCTTGAGTCACAACATATTAAACGTCCACAACACGTACAGTGAATATAAACGACAACTAACATTCGATAATATGTTTGAATATATTATTTTGTTCTCTCTACTGACGACATCAGTTATTTCCGGTCAGTCATCTTTCCCCATAAACTAATATTAATCAGAGTAGTGTAAGATGACTGTTGGGTCGGGATATATGGGAGGGCACCGGGCCAAATGGTCTCTTCCCACTGGCCGTTGGTCAGGGATGTCCAACAAAATGGGGTTCCATTTCTTAATAATTCGTAAGTTAAATTATCCCCAGACTAAGATAAGAGAACGCACCTAACTGTTCGGTGTTGTATAGTACAAAGGTAACATTCCATATAGCGTGGACACTGTACTAACTATTGTATTCATGTAAGTTACTTTATATTTCGTTATGATGAAAGATGTCGTACGACTCTACCAGAATCCCGACCCTCTACCTCCCCTTTACCTACACAGCCGCCAGCCAGACTTCACCGGCCTGCTGCCAGTTACTGGAAAACTGCCAGTTTTCCTTCTTGGCTCACACCAGTTGTTCCTTTATCTCATTCAAGGCCGTTCTTCCCTCTACAGTTTCCCCATCTACCTTATTTACCATTTTAGAAATTCCACAACCAATGTTTTCATCTGTTTTTCAACGTGATAGCCTAGTGCAGTTGTCTATCCTCAGCGCGGTAAAACACTTGCTGTCATACCTACTTCAGCGACGTGGGTATCAGCATCACCTAACAGATCAAATTAATACTCCCTCAATAACTTTTCAAAACCTTAATTATGGCAATCTGGATCTCACTACCAGACCTTGGGTGGTTAATTTCGTTTGGTGTCTCACTATTTATAAGCTTTCTCCTGCCTGTGTACCGAGCCCCCCCCCCCCCCACTCCCCGCTGCTTTTGTCGAGGTGCAGCAGCTGATCTACACCTGTCAAGTCTACCGAATTATTTTACCTTTATGACTGGAGAACAAAATTTTAAAACCTGTTAAATGTTCGGCTATTTACGTGACCAGGAACTAGAGTATAACTATCTTCATCATCAACATGAGCCTGACCCAACCTTCCTTAAATAAAACCTATTACCTCGTGTGATTAAGAAACAATATTTAAGGCTTATTCATTCCAAGACTTGGGTTAATTAAGAGAAGTATTATCACAATCCTGTTTATCAGATTAAAACAATTATATAGTGGAGGAAAGACTCGCCATATGTTTCAATAATCTTGTACCTCAAGGCGTCTTATTCTTAAATCTGAAAGTTTTTTGCCTAATATAATAAAAACCATATATTTTTTATTATTATTATCGGCAGACAAGAATTACAACCCAATTCCTTAATATGAACACGAGGCATACTCAGGTATGGAGGACCGGTTCCTATAAGTGTTAATTACAGGTGGTGTCAGGTAGTACAATACACACCTGCGCCCACCACTGCCAGCCATCACTGTGCTTAATTAACAGACCAGGTATGTGTAGGGCGTGTGTGTGTGTGTGTGTGTGCGAGGCCTGTGTGTGTGTTTGGGTGTGTGTGTGTGTGTGTGTGTGTGTGTGTGTGTGTAAAACCTCCACAAGGGCGTGGTGGTGATCATAGGGGTGAAGGAGAGGCCGTGTAGGTTGACAGTATGCAGAGATCGTCGTACGTGGGCGGCGTAGTGTTGAAGGGCGTGTGGGCGAGGCGTGTCCTCCTACACGCCTCGCTCCCCACGACTTTCTCATATCACCTGGTGAACCAAACTGAAAGTGAGGTGATAGTCGAGTGTCCTGTCCTGGCGTGGGCGTGGGTTATGGCTGCTGCGCGGGAGAATGTGCGGGCGTGGGCTGGGGTCTGTGGGAGTGGGTCAGGGTCTGTTTGTGAGCTGGGAATCGTGGGGCGTGGGTGACGGTCTGTGAGCTGGGAACCGTGGGCGTGCGTAAAGGACTGTGAGCTAGGACCTGTGGGCGTGAGTGAAGGTCTGTGTGTGAGCTGGGAACCGTGGGCGTGAGCTGAGATCTGGAAGTGTGGGTGAAGGTCTACAGTATGTGTGTACTAATGTGTTATGACAAAATGTTCCCAGGTTAGAGCAGTTACCATCAGTCGTCTGAGGTCTTGTCAACACAGCCGTGAGTCAGACAGTTACAGTAATGTTCCTCCGCTCAGCCGCGTCCCCCTCACCTCCTGCTGTTACAAGTTACTGTGGTGGTCCCAAAGCTGTCCTCCGCACCTCTACAGTACCGGAACATTATTTCTCAAGCACTGAAGAAATTACCTGAAGATTCACCCACTCAGCTTATTTCACCCTAACGCTACCTGGGAGATTAGGTTAGTGTTAGGATAGATTAACCGAAATTAGTGGTAGGATGGTGAATCTTCAGGTGAAATAAGTTAAGGGGGGAAGCTAATGTTGAGATAATCCGTCTTTGGGTCCTAAAGTTCCTTAATTCAATAGTATAAGTTGCTTTAAGTTACTGCATTGTCATGGCACTCGACTTAGCTGTCCTTACATTCACAAATAAATCTATAATTTCTGAAGTATCCCTATAATGTTACTCAATGTCACTCACTGTTACTCACTTGTTGATTTCCTCCCATCACTCACCTCGTCTAGGGTGTTGATCATCGAGTTTTTTGTGAGGACGTAACAGAGCTCTCGGCGTCACGCACTGTGTTGAGCGCAGCTGCAAGGTTATTGTTACCGAGGTATGCAACAGTGATGCCAATGTGTGTGTTAAAAGTTTGAGTAACGCTGGCCTCACCTGTTACCTCTGTTACCTGCGCCACGTAATTATTATGTTGGTTTTACAGATTTATACAGTAAGGATCACCAAAGCCAGCTGCCCACTGTGTTATCTGAACCTGAAGTAAGATAACATCACCTGAAGATTCTCCCCTTATCTTATTTCACCCGAAGATTAACCAACGTAATGCTAACCTAACCTAACCTTAACTCTCCTTGTATCTATGTTTATTGTTCTTTGATGACGTCTTTTCATTCACTCTCGCTTTCTCTGAATTTTTTTTTTTTCCGTTTACGTGTGAATTTGTTTATTGTTTTACCCCACCATCACCTATGTCACCCCTACCCGTCCCCACCACCCCTACCCATCCCCCACCACCCCTCCCCCACCACCCCTACCCATCCCCAGTTAGCGTGATACTAGGGGCTGTGACCTTCAGATGATTGGGGTGGAAGGGGGAGATGAGGGAGAAGATGAGAGAGAGAAAGAGAGAGAGAGAGAGAGAGAGAGAGGAAGAAGAGGAGGTGGTGGTAGTGGTGAAAGGGGTGACACACTGGTTCCTGGGAATGTCATGGACTGACTCATACAGTGACACTACTTCTCTAAACCTCTCTCTCTCTCTCACTATTACCCGTCGTTCAGAGACCCCGTACCTGAATTGCCCATTGTTGAAGTAACCATTTTGCCCCTCGCTTTTGTTCAGTCAACGAGCCAGTGAGTCACTCTCCTATGACACACACACAACAACGCACAAAAAAAATAATTACATAACATAGGAGAAAAATTATACTTGAATTACTATAAAATTATATAACAAAACAACTTAATTACGGTACAGTCCATCTCCTGAGGATTACTGTACCTGTACTTTATATCTGTACCTTTACGTGATATTTCTCAACATTATTCTCTTACTCTAATAACTTCAATGCTGAAATTTATCATTATAGTTTATGCAGGATGATAATGTAATGATGTTATGTATGATAAGAAAAAACATATTGAATGGATGGGATAATGACAAGGTCGGGATGATGTGTGTGTGTGTGTGTGTGTGTGTGTTACGCCAGTTTTAAAGAGCTTTACTCATGGATGGGGGGGGATGATGGCGCCTCATTCATAGTATATGCCTTTTACCCCATCCCCCCCCCAGCTGATCATAAAGGCAGAGAGAGAGAGAGAGAGAGAGAGAGAGAGAGAGCAAACATACTGTAAATCTGGATTGTCTAGTGAAAACAAAAAACTATTCATAAGACGAAAAAAAGATAAGATAATGTGATCTGTTGGATAAGAGTTTGTTGAAGTTATTTCTTGTTTCCTGTTTTGGGATCTGATAGTATTTTGTTAACTTTATATCCGTTTGAATACAGGAAAGACAATGGAGGGAGGATCGAGTAGCGTTAGGTGAAGGAACGCTTTTAACACACACACACACACACACACGCACACACACACACACACACACACACATATATATATACGGAGCGTGAGTAGTGGTGATAGCGGATACACTGCCCTGGGTGTAACTCACTCTGGAAACAGGAAACTACTGTAGGTGGGTCCTGACTGTGTGTGTGTGTGTGTGTGTGTGTTTCTGGTGCATGTTAGAAGTGCTTTTCGTTGTTTGTTTGCTGTTGTCAATGCATGCTGTTGTTGTTGCTGCTGCTGCTTGCTTCATAATGCTGCACTTGACGCTGTTGCCGTTGCCGTTTGATGATGATAATGATGATGATAAATGTTATTGATGATCCTATTACTGCTGCTGCTGTTTGATGACGCTGCCGCTCTCGCTTGTAACTTCTCTGACGGTACATAGCTGCTGTTACTCTCTGCTACTGTCGCTCTTGTTACTGCTTCTTATTGTTGCTTGAGTCGTGGAGTACTGAAGGAGCATAGTGTGAGAAGTAAACCTGTTATAACAGTATATAATATTACATGGGTAAGGGGGGCCCTGTGTGTGTGTGTGTGTGTGTGTGTGTGTGTGTGTGTGTGTGTGTGTGTCTGAGTGTGTGTGTGTGTGGATAAATTCACAACTAATAAGACAGTTTCATTTTTGTCCTAGGTTATAAAGACACAGTATATGGTTGTGTTAGGTTAGGTTAAATCAAGTTGGGTTAGGTGAAGTCAGATGGTATTTCGTCGTACAGTCTATAGTTCCTGAGCGTGATGCAGCGGATTGTTGAGGTTAGGTGGGCAATGTGCCGCTTGCTGGCACTAGTTAGCAGAGGAAATAAGACTTGTAGTACGAGTAATGCATAGAGTATGAGGGCTTATGTATCTAACTAGTCTTATGGGCTTTGTAAAACATGGTATACATCTTGTAGTATTAGTTACATCAATTAAAGTCATAAACACAACCGAATGTGTCGTAAAAATCATGATCGTGTGATTTATCAATACATTCTCTCTGTATTTTCACCCAGATGACCGTAATGAAATACTCAAGGCGAGAGATTAAGTCGCAGATTTCCTCGTCACATCGCATCAGTCATCAATAACGTCACAGGAGAGAGTGACGGGGTGTAGCGTCCCCATTGGCTGACAGGGGACGTGGGCGGGACCCGGCTGACTCATAGCGGGGACGGCAAGTACAGACTTTTTCTACCCACATGTTGAGCAATTCAGACATTTGTTGCTGCTGCCAGTCGTTCACCTCTCCGTGGGGTTACTGCTTATATCATGACTTTAAATTCAATGAGAATAATAGTTTAGAAATGTCTTATAAATCTTTATTTCTGTATATCATTGAGCATTAAGCTCTTCACCTGACGCCCATTATGTCTTCACTTTGCTGACGTTGAAGTATTAAGTTTAATATACAAATCACAGCCAGGTAATTATTTATATAGTTGCCATCACCGCAACTGGTCACGGTTGACGCTGGGAGAGAGATGACTGTATTGTGGTCAGTTGCCATAATTCCACAGTACTGTTGTACTTCCTGGCGCCAGGGCCCACGTACAGTACACCGCCTCCCCACCCACCTACATCACATATCTATGCTTCAACACCTACACCACTCACTCTAACGTCAGGTAATATTATCTGAAGTAATTGTAGGAAAGCTTCTACACGTTAGGTTCGTCTGGATTGTTTTGAATTTTTTAACACGAGCTATTTACGATCTAAGTATTACCGCAGTAAAAGTAACTACAAGTTCTTCCTGTAGGTATAAATAACACGCGATTGTTCATTGTAAACTCTCTCTCTCTCTGTTTCGACCCCAAATTATTTTCTGTATATTGTTTCATCTGATGCAAACTGGGTAGATGACCCGTTAGAGTGAAAAGTTCCGTAATAGGAATAAAACTGAGGAAGATTCCATACTACAACAGACCTTTGTCAATATCAAGGGTATATGACAGATCACCTGAAAATTAGCCCCCCCCCCTCCAACTAGCTTATTTCACCTGGCGATAAAACACCCAACTGTTAACTGGGGGAAGTAGGTGAAACAAAAACTGTGGGAGCGAATCTAGACGTGAACCCTTATGTATCGTGAGTTAGTAGTGGTGCTGTGCGTCTCAGCTGATCCTTATACACGTCAGACGGCCCTGGTGACGCCGTGTTCCCCAAGTTGATTCCTATTTCTTTCGAGGTAACAAAACACTTGCCTTTTATTTTAATCATAATATCTTTAATTTAAATGCGACATTATCGTATACTGCCGCTCCAGGTATCCTTCCTGTAATATTTCCAGCTAAAATTATGTATGTGTGTCTTTACCAGCTTTATCCTTGGCATCTTGCATGTCTTGTACCAAGCTGCCAGAGACAATGGGTGTACACAGTGAGGATGAAGGCGTGGACGAGAGGATGTAGGTCATGGAGGATTTTTTTCCTGCCTTTCTCTTACGTCTGTTTATTATCGTCTGTTGACATTAATTTCTTGGTAAAATATGATAGAATTGGTTAGTTGGTGTCCTATGCAGTCAGAAATATTACACTGTAGACGAGCCTGAGTTACCGTAAATAGCCCTTTTTCTTAATAAAGGCATTTACATATTGACATGGGTTAAGCCTCACTCCGTGTACTGCAGTAGACCAAATATGTGTCACTAACGTATATACTGTATATATGTGTGCGTCACTAACGTATTCCTCACATGACAGCGTTGTACTATACTCATGACCACACATATAACTCATCACAGTTGTCCCTCAAACTCACGTAAAGCAAGTAAGGGTTTTAAATTATTTGATTTTAATCATATCCTGAGCGAGTTCGTTAAACAGGAGTTCCTTTGATATTGATGGCCAAGAGTGGGTCATGTGCTGGACCAGTTTGTTGTTAATGTTATTACTGCGCTTTAACAACGAAGGTCTTCAAGTGCGTAACACTGTTCCAACACATTAACAAAATTGAGATATAACTCTGTGTAATGAACCAGAGCGAGTTTGTTCAAAGTTCTGACGCAATTCAAACAGGACATTTGTTACCTTTAAACTACTGTACGTATAAGGTGTCAAAAACAGTCCTCGGCCAAGGGAGCCGAGTGTAGCGCACAGCCTGTGTTGAACTGTGTTCTACCACTCACTAGTGGCGGGGATCAGGTCCACATAACCCGTGTATGATTCCTCTGGTGGATCTATTCTTTACTGAAGTGATTAACCATGATGGGCGTGCACGCTCATACAGGATTTCCTGCGTGATGGCCACCGGCGATATACCAATTTGCAATAGCTGTTCAGTACGCTAATAAAAACTTAATTTGTATTTCCCCTGAGATTGTTTCACTGTCCGTCACTACAGTACACGCCCTGATATATCATCACTGTATTGTCTCTCCAGTTTAAAACAACTCCAAGTATATCGTTAATTATGTATGGACTGTTGTTGTAGTCATAGACCCCGTGTTGTGGTGTGTCGTGGATGGTCTTCCCACCCAGCTGGAAATGTTCAAATGTTGGAGTCGGGATTCCCCGATAGGAAGGTAGAGAGGGTTTTCCGTGTCACGTTCACAGCAGATAGTTTGTGTCGAATATTCAGAATCCTCACACACACACGCACATATTGAAAAAGGAAAACAAAATACGAGAAGCAGTAAGAGAGGAGAATGGGGACAAAAAGTAAAGTAGAATATAAAGAATGTGAAGCTATTGGTTAAAAACAAGAGGGTTGTGGTGTAGGTGTAACTGAATCGTCCACAAGCACGAGCTACAGAGAGGAGGCCCACACAGTTTTGTAACTGGAGGTATTAGGTCCATATTTTTTTTGACTCATACTTCATAATGTTACGCTCCTCCCTGATACATGACCAGAAACTACACGTGTAGGGATATATTAATGTGGCCGTTACTCACGTGTGATAACTTGTAAAAAATCTTTTAGAGACGAGACCAAAGGTTGCCATTTCGTGAAGTAGTCTCACTATTTTCAAAAATGTCCCCAGGACAAAGCAGCAGTTCACATGCTTCCTTTGGTCTTTCTTGTATTCTCCCCGGCACGCTGCTTTAGAGTCGGTCGTCCCGAGTGACTCAGCTGAGGGATTGTTCAAATCAATACTGGTACACACGCACGCGCGCATGTACTTTCGTGGAAGACAATGACTAAGACGCGTTTCTTTACTTAATTTTCAGATCAAATTGACGTCAAACTATCATGGCAATGGAGTGAAAAACAGATACAGAATATATAATATGTGAATGCGTCACTTGATACTGTGGGAGACAGCGAGCCACGATAAAACACCCAAGGAATAAAACCATACTACCTGACGACAACCACCAGAAGGACTCTCTCTCACTCCTACCTTAACACCACCAGTCACTAATCCCTCACCGCTAACCCGTGGTCTGTTGCCATCGATCACATACATTATTCGGTAGAGGCCAACCAGGGATTTTGAAGAGGAATACATGTTTGCCAGGCCGCTAAATGGTTAACAAGCGCAGCAAAGTCCTAAAAGCTGGATTACATATCGATGCTTCCCACTGTCCTTGTTAATCCAACTTCAATATGACTACACTACCAACTACAGAAGACATTTTTAAGCCAATAGGGGAAGGCTGCATCACCGGTAGATCAACTCCAGCTCGGCAGACAGCATACTATAGTAGCACCGACCCAAGTATCTAACCATGTTTTTGCTAACCACAGTACTTCATGTGTTTTCCTTTCGTTTATCTTATTCTGAACACCACATTACAAAGGAGCACAGGGAGGCGAAGACAAACCCCAAAGGATTCTACCAAATGTAGCAAACTAAAACACGAGAAAAGATTGGACCAATACGGTCAGACTCCGGCGAGCTCACTGATAACGACGGAGAAATGAGCAATAATTTGAATAAATATTTGTCAACAGTTTTCACCACTGAAAATTTAAACATGATATCCGAGGCACCGACTCTATTCAGAGATAGTGAAGAAAACAAATTAAGCGAGATAGTAGTGACTAGTAACGATGTTAGTAAGCAAATAGACAAACTAAAGCCTAATAAGTCACCTGGTCCCGATGAGATATTTGCCAGAGTATTAAAGGAACGTAAGGAAGAGCTTAGTATGTCCTTAGCAAAGTTGTTTAACATGTCCTTAAAAACAGGTGTCGTACCAGAATCCTGGAGGATAGCGAATGTAATACCGATTTTCAAGAAGGGGGATAGATCACTATCCTCTAACTACCGCCCAATCAGTCTAACATCAATAGTAGGCAAATTACTGGAAGCAATCATTTCAAACTCAATACGAAATCACCTGGAGAAGCACCGATTGATCAATGATTCCCAGCATGTCTTCACAAGCGGACGTTCTTGTCTAACTAATCTATTAACATTCCTTTCATCAATTTTCGAATCGGTGGACGAGGGGCACAATTATGATGTGGTATATCTCGACTTTAGCAAAGCCTTCGACAGAGTCCCCCACGAAAGACTAATTAGAAAGGTAGAAGCACATGGCATCAAAGGTAACATCCTTAAATGGGTTAGGGCGTTGTTACAGGACAGGAAACGGCACTAAATCCCATTGGAGCAACGTCACAAGTGGAGGTCCCCAAGGCTCAGTACTTGGACCATTATTATTTATTATATACATAAACGACATAGATATCGGCATAGACAGCAACATAAGTAAATTTGCTGATGACACTAAAATAGGACGTGTTATTGAATCTGACGAGGACTCCGCAAAACTACAGGAAGATCTAAACAAATTTTTCGAATGGTCTGAAAAATGGCAGATGAAATTCAACATGGACAAATGTAAAGTACTCAGTATAGGAGATGTAAACAGGGAAACCAGATACCAGATGAACAATGATGCCATAGAGAAATCCAACTGCGAGAGAGATTTAGGAGTAATGATAAGTAGGAACCTTAAGCCAAGTAAACAATGTGTTTTTGCTCGTAACAAGGCTAATAAAGTACCTGGGTTCATACAAAGGAGTGTTAGTTACAAGACTAGAGAGGTCATCCTAAAACTGTATCTTGCGCTTGTGAGACCACACCTGGACTACGCAGTTCAGTTCTGGTCACCGTATTACAAGATGGATATAGAATCATTGGAAGGAATTCAGAGGAGAATGACAAGACTAATCCCGGGCATTAGGAACCTTGAGTATAGAGACAGGTTAAAGCATCTTAATTTGCACTCCCTCGAGAGACGTAGAGTGAGGGGCGACCTGATAGAGGTGTATAAGTGGAAGTCAGGGCTAAACAAAGGGGACATTACAAAGGTACTCAAGCTATCCAACCAGGAGCGAACTCGTAACAATGGTTTTAAATCAGACAAATTTAGATTTAGGCGTGAAATAGGTAAACACTGGTTTGGAAACAGAGTAGTGGATGAATGGAACAAGTTACCAAATATCATCATTAACTCGAATACGCTGAATAGCTTCAAATATAGGTTGGATGCTTATATGAGCAATAGGGGTTGGGTGTAAACGGGACTGCCCAGTATGGACCAATAGGCCCGCTGCAGTTTCCTCCATTCTTATGTTCTTATTATAATGGATAGCTTTCTCCCCACGACTCAGAAGCAGATTGGTGTTGTCCTCAGCCAGACAAGGTAAGCAGAACAAACACTATGCTGCTTCAGGTGTCTCAATTTGTAATCGCTCACGATCAGTGTACTAATGACTACTAGGATACGGACTTAAAATACATTAGGTGTTCAAGAACATACTTGAATGGTGTTTACTATTTACCAAACCCGTTACCATCCAGATTCCTTTCTCTCTCCTAGCACTCTAAGTGTCTATTTGAATCTAAGCAAGTGGTGTTACACTCATATTGTAGATCCTACTGTAGGGAGTACAGTACCCTGCATTATACAGACTAGATGCAAGTTAGTGAAATTTATTCAAAACTTTCGCGTTAATTTTGCCATTCGAACTCTCGCTTCCGTAAGCACACCGAGTAGTGCTTCTCACGCTTTTTAAACGTCGTAATAAGCACAAATAATAAAGACCCATACTATACAGTCATAGTATCACAAAGCTGTAAGACCGAGGTAACACTAGTGCCTCCCGTCCAACACCTGTGAGTAAATCAATCAGCTTGAAAATCTAGTCTGGTATAATCCGAGGTTGTATAATTATGTCTGAACATATATTTCTTTTGCTGTACATTTACTTATTCCTACTTATAAACTTGAGGGAACGAAAGTACGTATGCGTGAATATATGCAAATATTGACACGTGGTCAGCGGGGAAGTGAAAAAAATATATTAAAAAACCACTGGAGCTTTTTAGGGGCAAGAGGCCGACCAAGACCCACTAGCGCGGGCTACTTGTCTCTTCTTTCAACACCAAGTTTCTCCTTTAACTTGTTTGTTACGTCATCACATTTAATCAACTAATGTTGGCCTCCTTCCCATTTTTCCACTTGATTTACAGTATTCTCTTTTTCATCAATTGTCTTGTTATTATTATAATGTAAATAAAAAATTCGTGAAACTACATTTAAAAAATATTGATGTATTTTGTGTATTACAAGAAACTATATTAATTATTGCAGGTGCACAGGGAGTCAGGGACTTCTGGCCGTCTTGAGGTGGCAACAGTAAAGTCTTGAGGAAATCAGACAAAAATATTGAATTAATGTGATCGTTCTAGCTACTTCATTACTCCAGATACTTGTAACAATGGTAATGGCTGCCTTCGTTTTAATAGTTACGCATAATATTGAATAGACTACTGTTCACTGCCAGTAAAGACAAGTTCAATTCTGGTCACCGTATTATAGAATGGGTATAGAATCCTTGAAAAGAATTCAGAGGAGAATGACAAGACTAATCCCGGGCATTAGGAACCTTGAGTAGAGACAGGTTAAAGCATCTTAATTTGCACTCCCTCGAGAGACGTAGAGTGAGGGGCGATATAAGAGGTGTATAAATGGAAGTCAGGGCTGAACAAAGGTACTCGAACTATCCAACCAGGAGCGAACTCGTAACAACGGTTTTAAATTAGACAAATCTAGATTTAGGCGCGAGATAGGTAAACATTGGTTTGGAAATAGAATAGTGGACAAGTGGAACAAGTTACTAAATATCATTAACTCAAATACGCTGGATTCTTCAAACATAGGTTGGATGGATATATGAGGAATAGGAGTTGGGTGTAAATGGGACTGCCCATTATGGGCCAATAGGCCCGCTACAGTTTCCTCCATTCTTATGTTCTTAGTTGTAATTGCTCAACATTTCATCTTAATTTTAACCATGTTTTTGTGCACTGTATACCGCAGTTAGTCTTTCTCATAATTTACCATCATTTAGTGTCAAACAATACATCGTCAAATGTATAAGTTATACGTCAGGACCTTTGGTCACACCTGATCAACTCATAATCCCGTTAAGTACAAGACTTGTACAGTAGCTAAAACAACTATCTGTGCATACTTTGTGGGAAACAATATGAGACCATGGACGATAAATTTTGGTATATGATGGCTGACATCAGTCACAAGTAAAATTTCGGAGCATATCGACCCCCACCTGCACATACAGTTGTTTTAGCTACTGTACGTGTTATTATTAGGTAGTGGACAAAGTCAGGTCAAATAAGTAAATTTTGTTTACTCTAATAAAAATATTGTATATATTATACACAAATTATCAGTTTGCACTGTTCAGTGAAACCAGTTTCCATCAGTTATATCAAAGTGAACAAGACAACGTTTACTGTAAAATAAATCAATGTAATACACGAAGTTGGCAACTACATGTGTACCGCGAGTCTGAGGTCCGTCTGGCCTCCACTCAAACCACTACAGCGACTGTCGGTGGTGTGACGTCACTATAGCAGCAGGAGAGACTCAGTTTGGGTTTAATTCGGAAGAATTATTGAAGATAGAAAAGAATATAGAGCCTAAATCATAATCTATAAACAACATATACAAGGGCTCGCTATTCCAATCCAAATGTAGAGAAGCAACTTCTCTACATACGAATTGGTCGATCCGACAGCTGGGAGACAAATCTTCAAGTTTGTCTGTGTGTAGGTATAATTTTTATAAATTAATGTAGCTCGTTTATTATTTAATTAGCTACGTTTCATAAAATGTTACCAGTGCCAAGTTACTTCCTACATAGTTCGTATGTTTTATAATATCTACTGTATGTATTTCAGAAGTTATAAGTTTTTACTAATATATTTATCATACACTACATTGTTAAAGACAGTGACTGGTCGCAGGAGGAACACATT